>NW_020950098.1:6922693-7052883 GCF_900497805.2 Vombatus ursinus
TGGGTAGAGCACCAGGCCTGGAGTCAGAAAGACCTGCGTTTAAATCTAACCTCGGACATTTTACTGGCTGTGTGACCTTGGACAAGTCACTTAACCCCTGGTTGCTTCAGTTTCCTCATCTGTAAAATGAAGATAATAATAACTCCTGCCTCCCAAAGTTGTGAGTATTGAATAAGATAATAATTATAAAGTGCTTAGTATGATTCCTGGCACATAATTATCACTATTGAAATGTTAGCTATTATTAACTGTTATTATTATGACTATTCACAAAACCCTTTGGAGAGTGTGAATCATTTATACAAACAGATCTTGGCACACCAATGAGAGTAGAATTTCATTTATCAAAGAAGATATTTGTAAAGCACTTAGCACAGGGCCTAGCACATGTTAGACACTTAATAAATGTTTGTTCTCTCTCCTCCTTCCCCTTATTTAAGTGTTACAAGGGAAATGGGCATTCTGTGTGATGTGTGCATTTAAAGGTGAATAATGCTTACCACTTGAAGTGATGAAACATGTTTATTTTAACCACTTTTTGATTTACGTCCTTCTCAAATATATTATATATTCAGGAGCTTCTTTCCTAAACATATCAAATGTAATTCCAAACTTTTGTGGGTGACTCAGGCCCATCTTTATGATCAGGGCCTTTTGAGATCAGTGAGGCTATTTGTTATGGCGGCTTTTCTTGGAAGTGATTGGTTGTTTTCTTCTCCATCCTCATGTCAGTGCATTATTATTATTTGCATTATTTGGGATGCTACTTCTCCTAAGTCCCTATCTACCGGCATCATGTCTGCTGCTACCATATAACCATTGTAAACAAGCAATTGCTCACATCTTCATGAAACTTAACGTGAAAAACTAGGTTTATTACAAGAGAAATGATCATGCATGTGGAACCCTGAGCAAGTGCAAAGCGTTCACAATCCAAACAGAAGCTTGTATATTTATGACAGTACAATGGAAAGAGCAGGAAACAGAAATCTCCTCCTAAATGAGAGTGGCATGGGAGGAGGAAAGGTGCAGTAAATGTGGGGAGGGAAGGAGCAAGGTGACGGCCAAAGCAGCATTCTTTTACCTTGGGAACTGCTAGAGTCTAGCAGTTTTACAGAACAAATCCTTTTATTAAGGAGATGTGTTCTGTGAAGTTTGGATTCAGTCAAAGGGCTGCACTTGAGGACCTAGCAGGTTCCCCACCCCTGGGCTAGACCATGAAGATAGGATGGTATGCTTCTCTCCAAGGGTCCCAGCTGCACGAGGAGCTTCTCAGTTCATGCACGCTGACTGGAGCTTGTCCTGACTCCGAAGCACACACAGGGAGTCCAGCCTGGGGTGCGAACAACAAATTATGGCAGCTCGGGCTGCCTGGTGGGGAGTTTCATCCTTGACATGTTCAAGGCCTCCTGCACACTCTGGGCTCAGTGTTTTTGGAAAATATGGCAGCTCAAGACAGATTAAGTTGGATTCAGGGCAACAGAGATATGAATCATAAAGGGCAAAGCAGCTCACCATGACATTCCATTCAAGCCTATGGTAGTTGGCTTGGTCCTGAAAGCTGTATTCTTTATTACATTCCATTTGCATTTTCTTTTTAAGTACACGATTCATCAAGTAATAGTCAAAACTGTCCTGTTTGTGTTTCCTTCTGGCATTTTATTTTATTCTGTGCATTTAAAGAAAATGTTTCAATGACTCTTCTTCCTTCCCTCCTTCCTTCCTCCCTCCTTCCTTCTTTCTTTTTTTCCTTCCTTTCTTATGACCTACTAGCCTTTTCTCCTACCCCTTCCCTTAAAAATAAAACAAAAGAAAAACAAAATCCTTATAACAAATACGCATAGTCAAGCAAAACAGATCCTCACATTGGCTGTGTTGGAATATGTATGTCTCATTCTGGTCCTTTACCAGTCTGTTGGAAGGTGAGTAGCACATTTCATCACTGGTCCTCTGGAATGACGCTTGGTTATTGCACTGATTGAAATTCCTAAGTCTTTGACAATTGTTTTTCTTTAAAATGTTGCTGCTGTTTAAATCATTCTTCTAATTCTGTTCTCTTAGTTGTGTATCAGTTCATATAAGTCTTCCCAAGTTTCTCTGACTCCAGCATTTCCTGCTGCATAAAATTCCACTGCATTCATATAGCACTGTTTGTTCATCTGTTATCCATTTGGTGGGTACCTCTTAATCCGTGTACAATTAATTAGAAACAGCACAGATAGTGAGTTTGGCCTCTGAGCCAGTGAGAACTGGGTTCAAATTCTGCCTCTGAGCAACCTCATACTGGCTGTGTGACCTGTGTGGCTGTGTAAAAATATTACTATTACTGTATATCTATTACTATGCACTGTATTTCAGTACAATTGATTTCCTTTGTAATCTAGTGTATTTTATTTTATGTATTTAAAATCATTAAACTGAGAAAGGCTCAGTCTGGCTTCTACGGACTACCTGAGGAGTCCGTGACATAAAAAAAGGTTAAGAAGCTCTAATTTAGAATTTAAATTCATCCCCATCTTATTGTCAGATGAGGATCCTTTGACGTACGTATGCTTTTTCCCTGTTTTGCCAATGAGGGAATCATGGCTCAGAGAGATTTAAGTGGTTCACTGATGGTCACAGAACTAGTAGGTGTCATTTGGGGGGGGGGGGGTCTCTCCTGACTTCAGGTTGATATTATTCTTTATGCACTCATGAAGGTGTACTCTTTGTACACTTCTCACTTCCTTAAACATAGGGACTTAATTTAACTTTCTATATGAATCCCCAGCACTTAGCACAATTCTTGGTGCATAATCAATAAACACATTCATTCATTCATTCACCACCATACTTCTTGAGGGCTAGCTACCTTAGTCTATTTATGATTTGGAGACAGGGATTGTGAGAAGATTAAAATCGATCCTGTATTATTTTCTTATTAATCTTTACAAGTAATTGATTTTGTCCTGTTCGCTACTTTTGTCCTGTAACTGCTTAAGTTATGGTTCTTTGTCTCTGAACATAGTTCAGAGATCAGCTGGACTGTAATGGGTTAAATTTAAAAATCCAGCTCCCCTGCTAAAGGAATTTAACTGACCTTGAAGAATGTGTGTGCATAGAAAGAGAGTTTGGGTTTGGTTTCTTTACTCCCAACAAGCTTCATCCTTCAAGGATGTCTGGTTTGCTGTCCAAAAGTCTGGGCTGCTGTCTTGTACCTGCACTCAGAACCGTGAGCATTTCTTAATCTCATGAGAGAAGAAGAGGGGTCATTGCTAGCCCACGTTACTAAACTTCCAACCAATCATGTTGTTCCCTGACCCTCAGCCCTGTCAAATACCCTGCTCTGTTCTTTGTTCTGTACTCCCCAAAACCTTCAAAAGGGGAATTGTCTTTTTCCTTGGAGTCTTTGACTTTCATGGAGCCAAGCTATTGACACATTTATTGACAGGTAGCATGCCCTTGCTGATGAATGTTATCTTGTCCAGAGATCTGCCTCAGTTTTTGCTTTTGTTAAAATCTCAAATGCAACAATGCTTAGTGCCACATACGTGTAGATTAGAATCATTATCAATAATATAGTTAAAACTCAAACTGAGGATCATAATAGAAGTGAGCTCATCAAGGAAGGATAAGGGATTGTCTGAAATGTTTTTGGTATAAGTTCTTTGTGGTTTTTTGGTCAGATTAAAGAGCAGCCAGAGCCAATGTGTAGGCATGTAGGTTTGGATCACAAGAAAAATGCAATTAACTTACCCATTAACTCTGTTGTTAATAGTAGTTGATGGCTTAAAGTTATAAGAACTTTTGCTGAAATTAGAGGTGTTGAAATACAAAAATACCCAGGAAAGGTAAGTGCAGTGATTTAAGCATACTTATAGAAATTTGTACACATTATCACTTACTGACAGGCACTAATGAAGGCAAGACAGCTTAAAATTCAAACAAATGATTTGAGTTGGCAGTACATGTGTGAACAGAGCCCTAATTAAACTAATGTACCATTTGTCCTTCTCTGTTGCCAGATAACTAGCTGCTATATGTTACGTGTTGGCAGTTTTACCAAGTCAGAGAAGTTATTATTGTAGGCTTGGAGTGAGTCTGTATGATTATTCCAATCAAACGTGCTTAGATTGTAAGCTGTTGGTGGGCAGGAACTCTTTTTCCTTATATAATTTCTTACATTGTCAAGTAACTGACCTATTGCTTTAAAGCTAAATACTTTTGGGGTTTTCTTCAAGAGTGGGATGAATATATACTGATGTTATTCCTACTCTGGTCGCCCTCACAATCAATGGCAGTCATTTGTAAGACGCTTATGGAGGGGCTAGGAGCAAAATGGAACATCACTAAGTTGGCTATCCCATATGGCATTCTGGCCTCTAAACTTGGCACCTTGTTTAACCAGCTAAGCCAGCCAGTTAAAGACAGTTTTCTAATGTTGGACCTTCCAGACACTGTCTGTTCGCTTACAGGAAATTGTTCATCTACTGAACCCTTCAGAATGACCCAGCAGGAAAACACTGGCCTTTCCAGTGAGATAATCACATGTCTTTAATTGCTTAAAGCATAACCAGACCCTTCTCAATTTCTAGACTGGTTCACCTTAACCACCTCCTAGAACAAGAGTTCTTTTTTTTATTTTTATTTTTATTTTTTAATTTATTTATTTATTTTTAGTTTTCTGCATTTGCTTCCATAAACTTTTGAGTTGTAAATTTTCTCCCCTCCTCCTTCCCTAAGACGATGTGCAATCTGATATAGGCTCTTCATATACATTCCTGTTAAACATTTTCACATTAGTCATGTTGTAAAGAAGAATCAGAACCATTAGAAGGAACCACGAGAAAGAAGAAACAGAACAGAACAAAACAGAAGGAAAAAAAAGAGCAAATAGTATGCTTCCATCTGCATTCTGACTCCATAGTTCTTTCTCGGGATGTGGATAGCATTTTCCATCATGAGTCTTTTGGAGATGTCTTAGATCCTTGCATTGCTGAGAAGGGCTAAGTCTGTGAAAGCTAGTCATCACACAGTATGGCTGTTACTGTGTACAACATTCTCTTGGTTCTGCTCACTTCACTCAGCATCAGTCCATACAAGTCTTTCCAGGTTTTTCTGAAGTCCACCAGCTCACCATTTTTTATAGCATAATAGTATTCCATTACATTCATATACCACAACTTGTTCAACCATTCCCCAGTTGATGAGAATCCCCTCAATTTCCAATTATTTGCCACCACAGAAAGAGCCGCTATAAATGTTTTTGTACATGTGGATCCTTTTCCCATTTTTATGATCTCTTTGGGATATAGCCATACAAGTGCTGGGTCAAAGGGTATGCACAACTTAACAAGAGTTCTTAACCTGAGCCTGAGACCTTTTTGTTATTGTTGTTTTTATAAGTCTTTCGATATGTGGTAATTACCTGGAAATTTGTAATGCTATGTATTTTATTTTATACATTTAGAAATATTATTTTGAGAATGGGTCCATAGGCTTCCTAAGATTGCTAAAAGACACAAAATGGGTTAAGAACCACTGTCCTAGAGGATTCCTAAGGAATCAGTATTAAAAAAGAAAAGTGGTAGGAGGTTTGTCATAACATTTACATGAGAAAACGCACAGGTGACACTTCTCTTGTGCTTTGGGAGTGGCCGGATAATTTCTGGATGACACCACTTTTAGTTTACTTAATTTTTTAAAGAAAAATTTGGTGCAGGACAGTCTTTATTTCAGTCCACCAAAAACTCAAAAGATACAAAGGACTGACAGGGGCTTATAAACAGACAGAGTGAATGTATATAGTACTCTAAGCAAGTTGTCTTTGAAGAAACTGAATTTGAGATTGCTAGTAGGGCAACATGCCAACATTCCAGTGACTTTCTTGCTCCCTTGTAGGGTCCTACCAAGCCCCTCCAACACTCATAGTGACCCTGTGGTTTGGACTTCCATCATGCCTGCAATGACTGAATGACTCATTGTAATAGTGGTGGGGGGGGATAAGTGGGTGGTAAGGTTTAAACTCTTGCACCCCTATGTTTCTAGATGCATAGGTCTCATAGGCAATCGTTAACTTTGTCTAAGAGGCATTTTGCTCAGGAAATCTCCCCTTTTTTAGAAAGGGGGATAGGTGGGCTTCTAAAGGCCAGATTCCCAAACTCTAGAATAGGGGGTTCTCTTTTTTTCTCTAGTCTTTCTATCCAACCTAACTCATGATTTTCTTTCTCCCTATCGATGAACGTATTACTGATTCTTTGCCCTCTCCTACTGACCTTCCCTCCAACCTTACTCTCTCTTCCCTATCACTAATATAAGTTCAAATTCTTAGCACTTGGAGGTTTTTTCAGATAATAGAGAAGGAAGAGTATATTGATATAGGAGCTTTATAATCCCCAGGGAGAAAAGGAGAGAGGCAGTAATAGTAGTGTAATATAATGGTATTATCCTCAAAAGAGGGTGGGGGGATCATTTTTGGCATGGCACTTGGCTGTCTGTCCCATAGCTTGGAATGCCTTCCCCAATATCTGCCTGCTGAGATCTTATGCATGAAACAGGACAATTCAAATAAATATGGAAGACCTACATAAAGTAATTCAGATAAAGAAAATAGATTCAAAAGGACAATAAACTGAAAACAGTCATGTGAATGGAGACAACATTGATCGGAAACAATACTCGAGGTGAATAAGGCCTAGGTCAAATGGTTCCTCCTTTGTGATGCCTTCCCTTCAATTCACTTTCTAATCCAACCATACTGGCCTTTTTTGTTCTTCTTCACCCAAGATACTCCCATCTACCATCTTTGCACCTTTGTATTAGCTGTCTCCCCAGCCTGGAATGCCCTCCTTCCTCTCTTTTACCTCCACAAGTTTCTGGCTTCCAGCAAGACTCTGTTCAGATACCACCTTATGTAGGAGCCCTTTCCTGGTCTTTCCTCTCCTAACCACTCGCACCCCTCCCAATCCTTCATCCCCCAGATGCTGGTGCCTTCTTCTCTAAGATTGCCTTATATCTATATTGTATGTACCTGATAGATAGAGATCTATCTATCTTTCTCTCCTGTTAGAGTATACATTCTATATCTTCCTCAATAGAATTTGACCTCTGCGAGTTCAAAAGCTATTTCTGCTCTGTGTGTGTCTGCATACACACACATCTGGCACTTAGCACAGTGCCTGGCATGTAGTAAGCACTTAATAAATGCTCACTGATTTATTGCTTTCCTTTAACTTAAAACCGAGGATGAATTATAGCTCTTGGAGGATATTCCCATTTTCTGACCCAGTAAAATAGTGAGGCATTCTTAAAAATGTTTCCAACCCAAGAAATTGTTTATGATGGATTTTGGATTTCCATGTACAATCGCCTAATGCTTCCAGAGGCTGTTAGCTTATAGGAAATTGTTCATCTATCAAACCCTTCACAGAGTGATCCTGCAGGAAAAGACCAGCCTTTCCAATGAGCTTATAATTTGACAGTGGCCTTCCTCTGAGTTCAAAATGGTTGATGTGCTTTCACTGACCAAATTAAATTTAAGGTTAACACACACTCTCTTTGTGAAATGGATATGAAATGTGGAATAGGGAGGGGGTCAAAATAAAACACCATTCTAAAAAGCTTGGGGCTCCAAGCTCTTCTTTCTCTGTCTCCCTCTCTCCCTCTCTCCCTCTCTCTCTCTCTCTCTCTCTCTCTCTCTCTCTCTCTCTCTCTCTCTCTCTCTCTCTGTTTCTCTCTCTAACTTCTATTCATCCCCTTTCTTTATATCTTAGATCCCGTATTTTTTACCCGTATCTAAGGGCTCAGAGGGAAGGGGATGTAGATACTCAATCACATATTGTTTTAATGTCTACTAAATGCTCAATGATATACAACAACTGTGGGAGGGACAAAGGAATGATGAGGAGTAGATTTTGATCCCAACAGAGTAGGAAATTGGTATAATGTGAGGTGTCAAGACAAACCAAATAAATCCAAGGGAAGGTAAATGACAGTAACATCATAATAAATGTCATCTGTGGCTATCTAGCGATGGATAGAAGGATGTAAATGCCAGATAATATGCAGGAATGCAGTAGCTAAAGGCATTTTTCTAGTGTTTTTTGACCCAAATCCAGCTCTTTAAAAAGAGCTTCCTAAAAGGGGTAAGACTTTGTGCTTGATTAGATTGAAAGGGAAGAACATGCTTTAGCATGGCACCTGGGGGGGGGATGTCTTTTATTCAGAGTAGGAGAGAGCAAACTCAGTATATGAGAGATGAAAAAAATTATCCAGTTATCCCCCTCCACATCACGACTTTCCCCATCACAGTTTGAATATATCATGGGTCAGCATAAAAAATTAAATGGGAATTTTGGGGCAGTTTTGTGGAAGCTGCAGATGACACATGAAGGCTAGCAGACAACACAGAAAAAGTTTAGAAACTCAGAAACGCATAAAATATTTGTATAGTACTGTATAATGTCAATATATTTTATATTTTAATACCATGAGACTTCTTTGGTATGAAGGGAGAGCCAAAAAATTTTATGTGGATTTTCCAGGTTGCAGGGAGTGCCATGTCCCTAACCCCTGTGACGTGGAAGGGCTAACTGTGTTTCCTTGCCCCAGATCTATGTCGTTGCTTCACATCCTGTGGGCCGTGAAGCTATTTTTTCAAGGGGTCTACAGATCCATATATACACACTGTAAATCATTTTGATCTTCATTTGGTGCCAATCTAATATGTAGGGTGACTCAGTATAATAAACAGGCAAATATACATCTGCAGTTTCCACAGTGTCTCACACATCTAGTACTATTTTTACAACATAGATAGAGTCAGCATAATGGAGTAGATAAGATAGCCAGCCCAGAATCAAGAAAACCTAGGTTCAGATCCTCCTGGCGGTGTAACCCAGAGCAAGCCAATTACCTGCTCAGTGTCCCCAGATAAGGGAAAGCTAGATGACACCGTGGATAGAGCACTCAGCCTGGAGTCAAGAAGACCTGAGTTCAAATCCAGCCTCAGATGCTTACTAGCTGAGTGACCCTGGGCAAGTCACTTCACCCTGTTTCCCTCAGTTTCTTTAACTGTAAAATGAGCTGGAAAAGGAAATGGGAAAACACTCCAGTATCTTTGCCAAGAAAATCTCAAATGGGGGTCATGAAGAGTCGGACACACCTGAAACAACTGAACAACAAAATTGATCACTTCCTAGCTGTATGACCCTGGACAAGTCACTTAACCCTGTTTGCATCAGTTTCTTCATCTGTAAAAGGAATTGGAGAAGGAAATGGCAAACCACTCTAGTGTCTTTGCCAAGAAAACCCCAAATGGGGTCATAAAGTGTTGGAAACTGAACAACAGCAACACCGCCCCCTTCAGGTAACTCTCTTAAGTAAGACCATAGTTATAGAGTAGGCATGCCAATCTGCTTTAGTAGAAGGAGTTTCCATATAGAGAGTTTCCGCATGCCAATGAAATCACAGGTCAGGTTGAAAAAAAGATGTTGTTATGATTAATAAAATAAAATTGAATTAAAATGTTACTGAATTCTTAACAGCTTTTTGTAATCATGTATTTCTTCATCTCACATATGCATCCTTTTAAGTAAGTAATTTAATCTTTCAGCAGTACAAAAAAAAAAAAAAGATTCCATTCCATAAGCATTTATAATGTGCAAGGCTAGGCTGTGATGGGACCTGCTATTCTGAATCACTTTCTAACCAAAAAGAACTGGTTGCTGAAGTAATAATAACAGGTGCTTTATATATAATGCTTTAAGATTTTGTAAAGTGCTTTACAAATATTATCTGACTTGATCCTTATGACAACCTTGTAAGGGATGTGCTATTCTCCCTATTTCCCAGATGAGAAAACTGGTAGAGAATGATTGACTTGCCAAAGGTCACAAAACATCTGAAGCCCAGTTTGAACTCAGTCTTCCTGACTCCAGTTTCAATGTTCCACTTTTAAGTAGAAATTAAATTTGTGGAGCAAGTAACCATAGTATCATAGGGATAAATGAGGAAGAGGAGGAGAGCTTGAGTCAGTAAACTCACTTGGATTCCAGGCTTTGGGAGAAGATTTCAAAGAATTTAGAGAAAAGATGGGTGGGATCCTATGGGCCAAGATTCTGTGAAGGAAATCGGCCCAAGAGAGATGAGATATGCAGAAGAACAATATTCTGATAATACAAACCTAAATGCTCTTAATTGGGAAGTAAAGGCAGGGGAGGGTCTTTTGAATGACGTAGCTTCATAGGGAATTCATTGACCAACGCAAATATTTTTAGAGGCAAGTAGAAAAGATAGATGTAAGAGGTTATAATTTCATGACTGCAAAAGCTTGGCATGATCTTGTAAGAAGAATGTCAGGTAGGCTAGACCCAAACAAACTCATTACTTATATTGAATGCTAAGGATGGCAGCAGTGTTGTTTTTTAGTATTTTTAAGTTGTGTTGAGGGCAAGAAAAATACCATGGAAGAGAAAGGACTCTTGCCTGGAGTGTCTTCATTCCTTACATCAGCCTTATCAAGACCCTGTCTTCCTTCTTAATTCTCCTCACTGGCTGTATGGGGTGTTCCTGGAGGTCTAACACCTCTGATGTGAGGGCTTGCTGAGCCCTTTTCAGGGCTGCTCATCCCTCTTTGGTGTCCCCCTTTCACCAACTCTCACCTGTGGTTCCAAGGAACTGTAGCAGGCTCAGCGGCCACACCTCAGTAGACCATCTTGGCAAAGGGGCTAAACCAGGTTGAGGGTGACTGAAAGGTATCAAACCCATTGGTGAGCTGCTGAATAAGGGGGTGAGGATGATTTGTTCCAGTGGCCATGAGGGCAGCTGAAGCAGGTGCTGTGGAATGCTTAGAGTTTGGTCAGGCTTGGGAGATGCCAAGGTCATCCGCTGCATCTCCTGGATCGTTGACAGTCGTCTTGGCTTTTCTCCTGCCACAGAACTTGGATGCCTCAGGAAAAGAGAATGAGACTAAGGACATTGAACAACTCATTGGTCATTGGTCTTCTTCAAAAACAAAGGAAGGACGATGACAGTTACACTGAGTATTTTGAGTAAAGACTTAAAGGGCCCAAATGAACCTAGAATTCTAAATCTGGAATCAAACATAACAGAAGGCAAGAATTAAGTTGGGTTTTCTAATGTAAAAAACAAATGTTTTTGTAAAGTACATAATGTCTTGTGTGTAACAGCACAAAACTCCAGACTATTTCCCAATGTAGGAAAAAAAAAAACCCTATAAAATAGGGGGGAAAAAAGGTTTAACTTCTATACGTCTTGGAAATAAATATATTTTAAGAAAATTTTAATGGAAATTCATTATAGGAAGTTCTACCTTAAGTAGCAAAATGCTTTTCTGAATTTAGTCAACTCTAACATACATATATCACCAAAGGCAAAATATTAGTTTTAATATACACTTCAATTAAGCAGTTTTACCCTCATAGAAGTTAGCTTTGTTGAACCCTTGGCTCAAGCCTTACCTGGTTCCTCCCTCGTGGCCTCCTGTTCAAATTACCTGGTAACATTGTATTTACTCTCTTTATATTTATTTCAAATGTGTTTATATGTATCCTTAGATGTTGTAGTATATAGAGCACGGGACCCGGAGTCAGAAAGATATGAGTTCAAATCCAACCTCAGAAACTTAATAGCTGTGTGACCCTGTGCAAGTCATTTAACCTCTACTTGCCATAGTTAAGAACTGTAAAATGGGGATAATGGTAGCACCTACCTCCCTGGGATGTTGTAGGGATCAAACGAGATCATTGTAAAGCAAAGCTTTTCAAATCTTAAAGTGCTATATAAACGCTAGCTATTACAGAATTAATTTGGTTGCTGTGATTCCAGGAAGGGAAGAAAAGGTGAATCAGTACCAACCCATTCTCGCTATTTGTAAAATGCATTTCAAAATATAACCCCTGGTTCCCATACAAAGAAGAGCAAACATATGCAGTGACAGATAAAGCAAGTTAAATGGTACCACGAAAGTCATGTACCTTTTAAGACTTGAATAAAAAACTCACATGTCTGGGATATAGAAGATAGCAAAATAGACACTGGTAATTTTTTTCGGTCATTTTTCGATTACGTCCTACTCTTTGTGAACCCATTTGGGGTTTTATTGGCAAAGATACTGGAGTGGTTTGCCATTTCCTTCTCCAGCTCATTTGACAGATGAGGAAACTGAGGCCAACAGGGTCAGGTGACTTGCCCAGGGTCACACAGCAAGTAAGTGTCTGAGGCCAGATTTAAACTCATGAAGATGAGTCTTCCCAACTCCAGGCCCAGCGCTCTATCCACTGAGCCACCTGGCTGGCCATATTGGTTAATTAGCCAGAAGGATACTTCATTTCATTTCTGGGCTTGTGGGTGGTTTATTTTAGTCTGTCATTTTTCTCTTCTTTGGTGGTGATGGAAGTGCTAAGTTTAATGTCAGAATTACTTTTTTTAAAAAATCCCTTCCTTTGCCATTTTAATTTTTATTGTCACCATTAGTTATAGAAGATTTTGTTACCAAATGCAGCCTAGATTGGCCAAGACAGTTAATAATTAAGGACAATAGCAATATTGTGACTCTGTTTTCATCACTGAGACGCAAATTAAAGTAATGAGGAGTAGGGCATATCAGCAGTAAACCTAAGCCTGTATTTTTAGAATGCTCTTTAGGAAATACCGTGTCCATTTGATGTTAATGAAGAAAATAGGTATTCGCTAAGTAGCTTACAACTAAAATAAGCCATCAGTGCTCCATGCTGTTGAAGTTCATGTATGTGGATCATATTTATAGTCTGAAAACTAAAGCCCTGTACTTGCTTAGGCCTGTCTTGCATCTGGCTAGTGTATTCTGAAGACCTAGATTCTAGGCCTGGCGCTGCCTGTTACTGGCCTTAGACAAGTCATTTTAATTCTTTAAGTATTATTTCTTCTTCTCTAAAACGGAAGTTATAATACCTGCTCTATCAACCTTGCAGGTGTGGCAAGTTATCATGCATTTATTAAGCACCTATTCTGTATCAGGTACTGTGCTAAATGATGCAGGGATATAAATAAAGGCCAAAATGGCCCTTGCCCTCAAGGAGCTTACATTCTAATGGGGGGAAGAGGCCATGCAAACAAAGGTGCCAACATATTAGATAATGTATGGAGATAATCTCAGAGGGAAGGCTCTAACATTGAAAGGGAGATAGAGAGCCCAGGGGATGGGGAAAGGCTTCTTGCAGAAATTGGAGGTATGAGTAACACCTGAAATGTATATGAAAAACTTTTGAAAACTGAAGGCTTTGGAAAAGAAAGATGACTATGGTATTACTTGCCTGTGACATCAGTTTCAAAGCAATAGGACTATCACTGAAACATCTCACAGTAACCTAAGTGTCATTGATCTGTGATGGATCTTTAGTTGTAGTTTTTTGATGAAAAGTAGAGACATTGCAGCAAAGTAGGTAAAGGTCTGGACTGGGCCTAGAGGACTAGGCTGGGAGTCAGGAAGCTATGAGTTCAAATCCTACCTCATACATGTGTATGTGTGTAAGAGTGAGAGAGAAAGAGAAAGTGAATGAGTGAAAAGGACCCACATGTACAAAAATATTTATAGCAGCTCTTTTTGTGGTGGCAAAGAATTGGAAATTGAGAGGATGCCCATCAGTTGGGGAATGGCTGAACAAGTTGTGGTATATGAATGTAATGGAGTACTATTGTACTATAAGAAATGATGAGCAGGTGAACTTCAGAAAAAACCTAGAAAGACTTACATGAACTGATGCAGAGTGAAGTGAGCGAAACCAGGAGAACATTGTACACAGTAACAGCCACACTGTGTGATGACTGACTTTGATAGACTTAGCTCTTCTCAGCAATGCAAGGATCTAAGACAACTCTAAAAGACTCACAATGGAAACTGCTATCCACATCCAGAGAAAGAACTATGCAGTCTGAATGCAGATGGAAGCATACTATTTGCTCTCCTTTTCTTTTATTGTTTTGTTTTATTGCTACATTCTCGTGGTTCCTGTTAGTTGTAATTGTTCTTTACATCATGACTAATAGGAAAATATGCTTCATATGAACGTATAAATAGAACCTATATCAGATGGCACGCCATCGAGATGAGGGGAAGGAGTAGGGGACGAATTTAAAACTCAAAATCTTATTGAAGTGAATGTTGAAAACTAAAAATAAATAAATTATTTATTTTTTTAAAAAAGTGAATGAGTGAGTGGAGTCCCAGGTCTGAGCCATGCAAATATGTTCTAATAATAATGAATTACATTTAATTCTTCCTTATTATGAAGAACACTTTGCATGTGTTATTCCATTTGAGACCTACAATAACCCTTTGAGGTAGTATACAGTAGGCATTCTTCCCACTTTTTATAGATAGGCAAACTGTGGCTCAGAGAGGTTAAACAATTTGCCCATCGTCACACAGCAAGTAAGTCTCCGAAGTAAGATTCGAAACCAGGTCCTGTTGGCTCAAAGTCCCTCACTCCTTCCACCATGCTGTGACAACAGTGTGACGTGGCAGCTGAAATTGAGCAATCTAACATTAGGCTGCATTAAATGAAGCATCATATCCATAATAGGAAGGGGTATAGTCCTGTGGCCCTGATCTGAACTTATCCAGGGTGTTGGTTGCATTTGGGAGGATTATCATTTAGGAAAAGCCTTAACAAGCTGGTTGGAGCTCATCCATAGGAAAATGACCAGGATAGTAGACCATATCGTGTGAGGATTATTTGTCAAAACTGGGAATATGTAGCCTGGCAAGGACACTTAGGTAAGCCAGGAGCTATCATCATGATTGCTTTTCTTCAAATATTCATAGGGTTGACAGGGGATTAAACTTCTTGTCCTTGGCCCCCCAAGTGCAGAGCTAGAAGTAATGTGTAAAAGTCATAGAAATGATCTGTGTTCATTATATAGAAAAACCTCTTAACAGAGTAGCTGGAGATACTGAGTTCCCTATCTCTGAACTTCTTCAAGCAGAGAATATTTGATCACAGGTTGAGGATGCTGTGGAGGAAATTCATTTTTCAGGTAGGAATTTTTTTTCTTTCTTTCTTTTTTACTTTTTAGGCATTTGGGGTTAAGTGACTTGCCCAGGGTCATACAGCTAGTAAGTATCAAGTGTTTGATGTGAAGCCACATTTTAACTCGGGTCCTCCTGACTTCGGGGCCAGTGCTCTATCCACTAGTGCCACCTAGCTGCCCCTGAGGTAGGAATTTAACTAGATGATCAATGAGATCCTTTCTAACACTAAGAATCGGTGATACATAAGTTTGTTCTGTGGAATCAGAGGATCATAGATGTAGAGCTGTAAGTGACTGAGCCCACTGAGTCCAGCTCTCTCATCTAACAGATGAGGAAACGGAGGCTGAAAGAGATTAAAAAAAAATCTACTTGCTCACGGTCACATATACTCTGCTTGTGAGAGTCTGGATTGGCAGAATTGGAACTCAGGGCTTTCTGACTCCATGTCTAGCTCTCTACCCATTGTACCACCTTTGTTGTTCTTCAATCATTTGTAGTCACGTCTCTTTGTGACCCCATTAGGGGTTTTCTTGCAAAGATACTGGAGTGGTTTGCCATTTCCTTCTCCAGCTCATTTTTGCAGATGAGGAACTGAGGCAAATGGGGTTAAATGACTTGCTCAGGGTCACACAGCTAGTAAGTGTCTGAGGCCTGATTTAAACTTAAGAAGAGGAGTCTTACCAACTCCAGGCCCAGCACTCTATCCACTGCGCCACCTAGCTGTCTCCTAATCCTCTTCAGTCTTTGTAATGTCAGCTTTGGATATTGTTCAGTTTGGACCCTAGGATATGATAGTTAAAAATCTTCATAGCTCTGATGAAATACAGCAATGGATTCTGTTTATAAAAGAAGTAAAAATGCCAAGTGCTATGTCTCTACACCCAAATAGACTTGGCTATGATTATTGGCAGAATTTAAAATTGCTTCTTTTTGGAATCCAAGTAAGAAATGCTAAAACAGGTATAGTTTGTTTGCTGTTAATGTACTACGTAACCTATAAAGAAAAACCGTAGTGGGAAATTTCAAGGAACTGTCTATATTATTTTGTTATATGAAAAGTGGTTATTTTGAATAATCCTGAAGTGTGGCTTTAGAGCTTATGTAATTCATTTTGTTCTGCAGAGCTAGGTTACAATAGCATCCACTCTGATAGAATTTAACCTTTGTTGAATGTTTACATGGACGTGCACCATGATGTGGTAGTGGCAGTGGTTTTCATTCAGCTACCCACGGTACTAGTACGTGATTGCTGGGTGACAGATCAGATTAAACAGTACAATTTGTGGTTCTCTGGACCTAATTAGCCCAGGTGGGAACTGAACCTCATTAGTTGGCCTCATTAGCATTACACACTTGGTCTTTGATTAGACTGACCAAGGTTGACTCCAGTTTAGTAGTAGTAGGTATTATGGGAGCAAAAATATAGACCTGTCAAATTGAGCGTGGTTCATGCCCCTGAAATATGGCAGATTGTTAAGTCTCCCCAGTCCGTTTCTTTCTTTGTGTTTCTACTACTACATCCTAACCATTTATCACCTCTTGCCTGGACTACTACAGAAGCTTCCAAGTAGTTGATCTGCATCCCACGTCTCTCACCGTCCATTTTATCCTGAACACTGCTGTCATATTGGGTCATCAAGGTCAACATTGAATCAATGAGGATTAGCATAGAGTTAGAGGTTGAGAGGTAGGCAATGAGCCAGGTGCTGAACTCATCAATGGAAGAAGGAAAGTGACCTGGTACCTACTGACTGACCTTACAATAGTGATTTGGATGGGCTGGTGTAATTGGATAATACTTGTCTACTTCACTTGGTGATCTCATTAGCCCCCATGGATTTAATTACCATGTCTATGCTGACAATTCTCAGATCTACCTATCCTGCCCTATTCTCTCTGCTGACCTCCAGTCTCCATCTCCAGCTGCCTTTCAGAAATCTCAAACTAGGTGTTTTAAATTCAACATATCAAGAACTGAATTCATTATTTCCCCCCCAAAACCTCTCCCCTACCCTCACCCTCCCCTAGGGGGCAAAACCATCTTTCCATCCCTCAGGCTCACAACCCAGGAGTCATCCTGTATTCCTTACTGTATCTCATCCTCTATATCCAAGCTGTTGCCAAGGCCTATTGATTTCACCTTTGCAACATCTCTCCAATATACCCCCTTCTCTGCTCTGACACTGCCACTAGTCTAGTACAGAAGTCTGTCACCTCACACCTGGACTATTGAAGTAGCCTGCTGGTGGGTCTGACTGCCTCAAGTCTCTCCCCACTCCTGACCATCCCCCATTAAGTCACTAAAGTGATTTTCTTAAAGCTCAGGTCTGGTGGTGTCACCTCCCTATTCAGTAAAGTCAAGTGGCTTCCTATTACTTCCAGAAGTAAATGCAAAATTCTCTGTTTGGCATTCAAAGCCCTCTCACACATACTCTTCATTCCAGTGGCACTGGCCTGCAGGCTGTTCCATGAACAGGACAGTCCGTCTCTTGACTCTGGGCATTCTCTCTGGCCGCCGTCCATGCCTGGAATGCTCTCTCTCTTCATCTCTGCCTGTTACCTTTCCTAGCTTCCTTTGCGTTCCAATTAAAATCCCATCTTTCATAGGATGCTTTTCCCAGCCCCTCTTAATTCTAATGCCTTCCCTCTCTAATTATTTCCTGTTTATCCTCTATGTAGCATGTTTGTACACATTTGTTTGCTTGTCTCCCCTGTTATATCGTAAGCTTCTTAAGAGCAGAGAGTGCCTTTTGTCTCTTTTTGTATCCCCAGTGCTTAAGGGCCTGGCACATAGTAGGTACATAATAAATGTTTATTGACTGACTAATATGAACTTCAGAGGAGGTGAGAAAGGATTTCTGGTTAAGTGGATAATATGAAACATCATAGAGGGAGTGCAGCTCTCCCATGTAGACCCCAGGAAATATCTGAAAAAGGCCCCCAACAGAACAGTGATAAAGAAACCAAATAAAAACAGAAATAAGCTCTTCCACTCAGTGCAGACTATACATAAAAGTGTTTTGAAAAAACAAACAGTGAAACATTGGAGAAGATGTCCCACCAGGGAGGTCAGCATTTGCTGTGGTATTTGGAAACTGTGACCAGACCCTTGCCCTGGTCTGTCAGAACAAAAGCAGAGAACAGAATCAGCCCCTATAGATCACTGTGCAGGGGGATATGGCCCAGCCATGTACACTAGGGAGCACTAGGAGCCACAGCAGGAAACAGTGCCAGTTCAGTTCCTGGGGATAGTGGAGACATGCATGGAAGTTGAGACTGATGGATCTGTAACATGCAACTGTGTCCTGTCAGGGCTACTGCAGGGAGGAGGAATCTCCTGATTGGACATTGGGCAGAGGGAAGGAGATGGAAACAGCCCAGGGCCGGTAGCTGTAGTGGACCACCAGGAGCCTGAGATAGAAGCTGGGGATTGAGACAAAATGTGGGGCCTAGGACCA
The DNA here is from genome assembly GCF_900497805.2 of Vombatus ursinus. Classification (NCBI taxonomy): domain Eukaryota; kingdom Metazoa; phylum Chordata; class Mammalia; order Diprotodontia; family Vombatidae; genus Vombatus; species Vombatus ursinus. The sequence continues at coordinate 6,941,162 of NW_020950098.1, forward strand.
GAATGGCAGAGGGAACAGGCAGGACCAAACAGGAGCTACCCAGCCCATTTAAGAATGCCAGAGGGGACAGAACATGAGCCTAGCATCTGATAACTGATGTTAGAAAAATATAAGTAAACAGAAGAAAATGCTGGAACACAAGGAAGAATTATGGGCTAAAAGAAGCCCAAGAGTTAAAGCTAGAAGAAAAAAGAACTCCACCACAACTAAGAAACTGAATGGAGCAGTCAGAGCTCAGTGACTCAGTGATGTAACAGAAAATATTAGGACAAAGTCAAAAGGTTGAAAAACTAGAAGAAAATGAAAAGTATCTACGAGTAAGAACTAACCTGAGAAAACAGGTCAGGAGAGATAATTTAAGAACCACTGGGTACTCTAAACACCGTGACCAAATAAAAACCTGCATAACATATTTCAAGAAATAATTTTTAACTGCCCAGATATAACTGAATCAGAGTAGAAAGGGAAAATCAAAAGAATCCCCTGATCAGCCTTCTGAAAGAAACCCTAAACTGAAAACACCCAGGAATGTCATGGCTAAAACCTAGAGTCCAGGCCATATTAAAAATACTACAAACACTTGAAAGTAAAGAGTTCAGATTCTAAGGAACCACAGTAAGGATCCCACACAAGTTGGCAGCAACTACTATAAAGGATATATGGTGTTTCAAAGGCCAAACATAAAGGTTTACAACCAAGGATAACTTTTCCTGTAAAACTGCATAATTTTATAAGAGGTAGGGAGTGAGGAATGGATCTTTAATAGATAGAGGTGTTTCAAGCGTCACTGATGAAAAGATCCAAACTTGGTGGAGTCTTTGAAATACAAACATTGGAGTCTAGTTAGTTCAAGTGGGGCGGCCAGGAGTTAAGGTGTGATACAACTCATATCCCCACCTGGGTAGTATCCTTTACTGTGATCAGGACTGCTCAACTAACCCTCTCCCTATGTGGAACATTGTAAGCTTGGGCCTCTAAAAAGTCTGCCATATTGTTTATGAAGTCACAAGTACCATAGAACTTTCTAAGGGTTCTTTCCATTCTAAAATTCCAAAAATTCCAAAATTCTAAAATTCCAAAACTCTCAAGTTCAGCATTTCAGCATTTTCAGTATTTTTCCTTCATCTAAGCCCAATGAAAATCCTGAGGCCCTCTCAGACTCTGCAGAGAAGTCAAGTGTTCTTTCTTTTATAAAACTAAAATTAAAAAACTCATAATCACATCCGTGAGGCCTTAGATTCCTCACTTGAGAACATAACTCAAGGTCATTTTCCTGGAACTTGCCAGATAATTGGCACATTTCCCATAAGTATTAATTGTCTCTTGCATTTTGCTTTCACTCTTAAGGTGCCTTCCTCTTTGCCCAGTAATAATCACATAGATAAAGTGTTCGCTGGCATCATAGATAATACCTTCCACATCCATCCCCCTTGTTAGCTAACCAAGGAAGCTTCTGGTCTCATACATTCTTCCCCTTCAACTAGTTATTGTGCTCAGAGATCCCAAAGCGTAGATCTGGAAACAGAGATGGCAGGTAACACCTTGTTTCTCACCAGTCACCATCTTGGGAACCTCCTTCCCTCCCTCCTCACCCCCAAAAAATTACTTAATACCTATCAAAGATGGGACTTTTTCCTAAACAAAAAAAGGAAAAGTGGAAAGCAATTTTGGGAACCTCTCCACTGCTGTAATCCCTGCCGTTCCATCGTCCTAATCCAAACACAGAGCTGGAGCCCCGTAGCATCCCGCTCCCATCTCTAGCCAACTGCACAGAATATCCTTTAATAAATCTACTTTGGACACATAAGTCTCGTGCATGGGTTTTCTTTTCCCCTTTCTCGTAGGTATCCAGGGTGGGTTGCCACTTCATCACTCATTTGGAGAGACATTTGCTGCCAGATGAAAGGATTGAAAATGCCTAAGAGAAACTGATCAAATCTCTTCCTCATTTTGAAATTTTTTGAACTCAGGAAACCTTCACTTTTATTGCTGTAGCAAGTGGCCCTAATTTAACCAACCTGCCAAATATGGATTCACTATAATTAATGTTCCCACTGATTCGTTTCTCAGTTATATCCAGGTTCCCTATTCTACCTCTAATCCCTGCCCAGACTTTTCTTCCTGTGAGCTATATTCTTAATGTGTGTGTGAGTTTCCTGCTCATAATTAGGAGCAGCATTTTAAGGAATTATAGCCAGTGGCCCCACAAGATTGCTGCTCCAGGTTGCTTTGACTGGACTTACCTGATTACATAGCTTGAATCATGTAAAATACCACTTTATACCCCAAATCTTTGTTTCAATATTGTTTTAAGCAAGTAAATATCAAAGTACCACACATAGATCCAAAGGATCAAAGCCAAAACATTTCCAAGTATATCCTGCGTCTTATAAATAATCCTTTAATGTCAGAAGGGGGCAAGCAATGTTGTCTTTATCTAAAAACTGAAGTGCAGCATTGAAGTGGCATGCCTGATCTCTTCTGGCAGCTTAGAAGCAAAGAAAAAGTTCTATGTGTAAAAATCCAATATTGTCAGCCATTCTCCAGTGCAAAGCTTTTTCTGGTCATGATAATTCCATCTTTGAGTTATTTTCAGTATATTGAAGTGCTTTTGTGTGCATTCTCTCATTTGATTTAAATGAACCACATTAAGTAGACAGGAATAAATGGTATTCTCATTTTACAGATGAGGAAACTGAGATTAGGAGATCCTATGGCTAGGAATTAGCAGTAGTACTAGGACTCCTCACTCTTAGGCTACTCATTCACTGTTATTTGTCATTCTGAGCTGAACTACACTAAGCTGAGTAGCTAGGTGGCACAGTGAATAGAGCGCCAAGCCTGGAGTCAAGAAGGCTCATCTTTATGAGTTCAAATGCGGCCTCAGACACTAGCTGTGTGACCCTGGGCAAGTCACTTAACCCTGTTTGCCTCAGTTTCCTCATCTGTAAAATGAGCTGGAGAAGGAAATGGCAAACCATTCCAGTATCTTTGCTGAGAAAGTCCCAAGTGTGGTCATAAAGAGTCAGACACAACTGAAACACTGAACAACCACCATACTAAGCCATACATACTCCCTTGATCAGTTTTTCTTACACAGGTGACATGAAAAAAAATTTTTTTTTTAAATTTTCTCCTTGTATTTCCCAAGATAATAGCACAGTACCTGGCACTTGGTGCTTAATAAATGCTTGTCGGATTGGATTGAGTCAGGCAACATCAGACTCCCTCTGCAAAGTAAACCAAGTAAATTTTCATAATGGCAGCCCGAGACCTTCTTGGGTTAACAGACTACCATTGCTCCTTCTATAGTAGACATGATTAATCTCTACCAGGGCTCTGGGATAGCCCGACTAGGACTAAACCCTACATCAGTCAAATACGTTTGTTGGACTGCAGAATCTTGTAGTCACGAAGATGGTTACTTAATAATGAGTGAGTGACCTAGGCCTTCTGACGTACTTGCTCACCCAGTCGTACTTGGCCCCATGAATTGTTCAGAATCTCATTGTAAGACAGACTCGGTTTTCACAGCATTACGCCTCGCGAAATTTGGCAGTAGACTTCTGTGTAGCAGCTGTCCCTTCTGTAGTCGACATATAATTATATTACACGAAGGCTTTAATTACTGTATTACTAAATTACCAGCAGGCATTCTTCTGGTTAAACCAGCATTTCAACAAGAACCATTAGGCTTACCCAAGCTGAAAGTGTCCAGTGGAGCTTGGAAAAGAGAAACATTTCACTAATAGGTTTTTCTAACACGGGTTAGCAATATAATATGTGTGGGTGGGTTTGCATGAGTGTACATGAGCTGGATCCCAGGGTTTGGTCCTAAAAGACATCACAGTGAGCTTAAAAATACATCTCTAGCTCATTTCTTTTTTAGCATTTAGTTGTTTCCCCTCCCCCCAAAGGAACTTGTTCTTTTGGGTGAATAGTGTTTTGGGTTGTGTCAATCATGTATAGTCATTTACATATATGTACATATGTACTTACATATATACATACAAACATAAAAAAATTTGAACCTTGTTCAGGGCCAAATAGTGATGTGAGATACACACACACACACACACTTGCGCACGCACACATAGGTGTGTGTTTTAGCTAGGTGGCACAGTGGGTATGAATGTTAGATTTAGACTTAGGAATACCTGAATTCAAAACCTGCCTCAGACACTAGCTATGTGACTCTGGGCAAGTCACTTACCCCCATTACCTAGCCAAAAAAAAAAAAATGAGGATGATAACAGGTACTTGCCTCCCAGGGCTATCGTGAGGATCAAATGAGAATATATACGAATATACATGCATATGTAGGTATATACATATATACACATGTGTGCATGTGTCACACATACATGTATACAGACAGAGAGACACAATACTTTGCGAGCTTTAAAGTGCTATAGGAATGGTAGTTATCGTTTTTATCACAGATAGAATCTTTGCCCGTGATCCATCAATGCTAGAGGTCTGAAAGTTCCTCAGATTGTAGAGCTTGTTCTGATTTTAACAGGGATCCCAAGTTCATCATTATGAATTTATTGATTTATTTTTCCCTGACATCATTGTCCTTTCCCATTGCCACCCTTCCTTGGAACAATGAAGGACAGTTTAACAAAAATACATTGACAGCATCTGGCTTTTTGTGCCGTCTTCTGCTCCTGTAGTCCAGCACTTGTGCTGAGAGGCAGAAGGCTTATTTCATGATCTGAATGAAGATTAGTCATTTACTGGCTAGCTTTTGATGTCATAACATTGTAGAATTCCAGATTTAAAGTTAGAAGGAACTTTTGGAGACCATTGAGACCAAATAACCTCATTTTACAGATGAGGGAAATGAGGTATAGTGACTTGCCCAGGATCAGACAGTGACTGTCTGAGACAGGATTTGAACTCGCATCTTCCAAGGAAAAAACTCTATGCAGTGCACCCCCTTGTTGTTGTTCAGTTGTTTCAGTTAATATCTGACTCTGTGACTTCATGGACCATGTTTTCCATGAGATTTTCTTGGCAGAGATACTGGAGTAGTTTGCCATTTCCTTCTCCAGTGAATTAAGGCAAATGGAGGTGACGTGACTTGCCCAGGGTCACACAATAGGTGTCTGAGAATTTGAACTTGGGTCTTCCTGACTCCAGGCGCTGCACTCTATCCATCGAACCACATAGCTGCCTCCTCTTCAGCCTCTAGCTTGTTCATCTTTTTTAGTGTTGTCTTCTTTTATGTTATATTGATCATAGCGTATATAGTTCTTTTCAACTTCACTCTGCATTAGTTTGTACAAAACTTCCCAAATTTTTCCGAATTCTTCATTTTTGGCATTTTAAAATTAATATTCCATTATATTCATTTGCCATAGTTTATTCAGCCAGTCCCCAGTGAATGAGGGTAGTAACCAATTTGTTTCTAGTTTCTTGTTACCTCAAAAAATACTGCTATAGGGGCAGCTAGATGGCACAGTGGATAAAACACCAGCCCTGGATTCAGGAAGACCTAAATTCAAATCCAGCCTCAGATGCTTGACACTTACTAGCTGTATGACCTTGGGCAAATCACTTTACCCGATTGCCTTACCAAAAAAAAAAAAATACTGTTATAAATATTTGCTATACTTGGGACTTTTCCCAAGTTTGACATCTTTGGGAGTAAATATCCAGTAGTTGTTGCTGGGATTACTGGTCAACTTGTTATTGGAATTGTTGGCACTATCATCTGCTTTGCCTCTACACCGTAAGGATAAGATTTTTCTATCTGATTTGCAGCTGAAACTTTCCATGTGTGTGTCTCCCCCATCAGAATGTGAGCTCCTTGAAGTCAGGGGCTGTCTGAGCTTTCTGTCTGTATCTCCAGAGCTTAGCATAGTGCTTTGCACGTAGTAAACATTTAAAAAGTGCTTTTTTCATTCACTCAGTCCAAAGGCATGAACAATTTAGTTAATTTTCTCACGTAGTTCCAAATAGTTTGCCAAAATGGTTGAACCTTTTCATTAGATCTCTGCATTGATGATATCATGGAATGTTTTCAAATGTCCTTTGAGAGTTTCTGGACAACTAATGTGGCTTCTTAAGGGTCTGCCTCAGGGGGTAGTGTTGATGAAGGTAGAAGCAGAGATGAAAGAAAGAAAGGGAAGGACAAATATGGGAAAATTCTCCATGCTGTACATATTAAGCCAGCTTCAAAACTTGAGACTCGATCAATAATTCCTGTAGAATGCCTGGCATTCCCATTACTCTCAAAGGTCACCATGGGTTTGATTTTAGTTACTTGCATACAGTTATACATTTGGAACTAGCACAGTGCCCTTGGAGGCCAAGCCCTATGCAAGTACAGAGTTGTGTTGTTTTGTGATGTCTATTCTTACGCAAAGTTTGAGATGGAAGATTTGTTGTTGTTTTTTAAATCAGGTTGTGGATTTTGTTCAAGCTCAGTTTTTCAGCTTTGCTCTTCACTCGCTAATTTAGGATTTAGGACTTGCCCAGATTTCCAGTGCACGTTTCTCCCTCATGCCAATGTAGGACATAAGCCAAGGGATTTTTTTGTCCCCAGACAGTAACTCAACATATTGGATTCAGATTAAGTGATCTCGCTGGGTGTTCACTCTCCCTTTTCTTCTGGGTCACTCCCGTTTGTTCTCATTTCATTATTTTTGTCCCTGGTAATTGTCAGGAGGGTAATTCAACAGAGCTTGACATTTTTAGGGTTATTGGATTTTTACAAATGAGAGAGAAGAGTCATCTTCTCAGATCCTGACGCAGAGTGATTCCCATAAAATATTTTTCAAAGTGAAATTGAAAAAAGATTCCCATGCCTGAGGGGAGAAAAAACTAACCTCATCGGAAGAGAGATGTGAGAGAGAGAGAGAGAGAGAGAGAAACAGAAGAGAACAGAAGAAGAGGGGAGAAAGAGGAGATGAAGACAAAGAAATAGAGAGAAGAGGAGAAAAAAGAGAAGGAAAGAGGAGAATGAGAGAGAAGAGAGATGTGTGTCCCTAAGTATGTGGGGACTTACTTGGTCCCTCAGATGTATTAAGATGTATAAAAAGACAGTGAGGGAGAAGAAAGAATCTTGGTGCACATCAGGAATAGGCTGAAACTGTGATCAGTTCAAACCAGCAACTATGGTAATTGCTGAGAGCTCCCCCTGTTTGCTCAGAACACATTGTTGGGAAAAATCTTCCACCCTGCAGTCAGTCTCAATACCTTTTTTCAGGACAGACCATCAGATAGTCTGAGTAGAGAAGAAAAAGATAACCTTAACTGTGAGCCTTATTGCAGCCTTATCTATCTTGTTTGAATGTTTATCTGTGTTTCTTTGTCAGTTAACTCGGCTAATCAATTGTCTCCACCAACGGGAGACAATGAGAAGTTGTTTTTTGTCTGAACCTGTAATTTCATCCATCTGGGGAAACCAGCGCTCTTTGTATAAACTTCTTCTGCGTCTACAACCTGTAGTCTTAGAATGCTGCCTGTGAGCACTAAGGAGTGTGTTGTGTTGGTGTGACTTGTTGATTATCCTACAACTATCTAGTTAGCTTGTAAGTTCCGGAGATGGGACTTCAAACCAGGTCTTCTTTGACTTCAAGGTCAGCTGTCTCTCCACTATGCTGCATCACCTCTCTGTGGTGGTTAAATCCTAACATAAGCAGGAGGGAATGTGATGGGGTAGAAAGAGCACAATGAGTAGGTCATTGAGTGTTTAGAGCTGGGATGGACCTTTCAGAGAGATGGTGCAATAACACCAGCCCTTTTATTCCCATGAAACTGAAGCACAGAAAAGTAGTGACCTCATCAATAAACATTTATCAAGCACCTACTGTGGGCCATGCACTGTGCTAAGAGCTAAGGATACAAAAACAGGCAAAAGATAGTCACACTCTAATGGAGAAGGCAACATGCAAACAAATATATACAAAGCAAGCTATCTGCAGGATAATTAAGAAATTAAGAGGGGTTAGGAAAGGCTTCCAGTAAAAAGAAGGATTTTGATTGAGATTTGAAGGAAACCAGGGGGCAGCTAGGTGGTGCAGTGGATAGAGCATTGGGCTTGGAATAAGGAAGACTCATCTTCCTGAGTTCAAATCCACCTCAGACACTTACTAGCTGTGTGACCCTGGGCAAGTCACTGTTTGCCTCAGTTTCCTCATCTGTAAAATGAACTGGAGAAGGAAATGGCAAACCACTCCAGTATCTTTGCCACGAAAACCCCAAGTGGGGTCGTAGAATGTCGGACACCACTGAAAATGAATGAACCACAAAAAATAGGCCAGTAAGGCCAGTAGTTGAAGTGCATATTGGAGTAGAGGAGAGCATTCCAGGCCTGAAGGACAGCCACAGAATGCCTACAACTGAGAGATGGAGTGTCTTATTTGTGGGCCAGCCAGGAGGCCAAGTGTCACTCGATCAAAGCAGACGTATTGAGGAGTAAGGTGTATAAGACCGGAAAGATGAGAGGGAGCTAGTTATGAAAAGCTTTGAATACCAAACAGCTCCTGGAGATAATGGGAGATACTGAGGTTGGTTTTTGCTGTTTTTTGTTTGTTTATTTGTTTGTTTTTTGAGGCGGAAGGGGTTGACATGGTCAGACCTGCCTTTAGGAAAAGTGGCTGAATGAAGGATGGATTAGAGTGGGGTGAGACTTCAAGGCAGAGAGACCCACCAGCAGGCTACTTCAGTGGTCCAGGTATGAGGTGATGAGGGTCTCCACCCATAGTAGTGTCGAGGGAGAAAAGAGGGTGTATTGGAGACATATGTTGCAAAGGTAAAAGTGACAGGCCTTGGCAAAAGGTTGGATATGGGAGGTGGGGAGAGCTAGTGAGGAATCCAGGATGACTTCTAGATTGGGAGCCTGAGGGATGGGAGGATGGTACTGCCCTCTGCAATAATAGGGAAGGTAAGATGTAGGGAAGGTTTAGGGAAAGGGTTACGAGTTCTGTTTTGAACATACTGAGTCTAAGATGTCTTCTGGACATCCAGTTTGAGGTGGTGTCTGAAAGACAGCTGGTGATGCAAAATTGAGCCTAGAATCAGGAAGACCCAACTTCAGATCTGGCTCTGCTTACTAGTTTTGTGACCCTGTGCAAGTCACTTAACCCTTGCTTGCCTCAGTTTCCTCATCTGTAAAATGGGGGTAATAATAGCACCTACTTCCCAGGATTGTTTGAGCCTCCTAGAGGCTCAAATGGAATAATCATTGTTGAGTGCTCAGCAGAGAGCTGGGCACACAGTAAGTGCTTTGTAAACATTAGCTATTCTTAGTGTTAGACACCCAGGTGCCCTGATTCCTACTTAGTCCAATGTTCCTTCCATTACATAGTACTGTCCCACAACTAAATGGAGAATCCAGAGGTCTGATTTCTATTTCCAGTTTTGCCACGAAGTGTGTGAATTTTGGCAAAGCTTATTATTGCCCTAGGGCTTTGTTCCCACATCTGTAAAATGGTAGGATTGAATTATATGATCTCTACATTCCCTTGGGGCTTATTAATCATTCTATAGTTTTATGCAAAAAAAAAAACTCATGTACCTATACTCTCTTTTAATATCATATGCTTTAAAATATATGCTCTAAAATAGATAGTTCTATCACATTATGGATTACTAAATGGGCAAATATGTTGCACATAGGTACGGCCTAAGTATGAGGCCAGGCTCCACCATGAGCTAAGTGATCTCAGGTAACTCAAATTTTCTGAACCTATCTGTCCGCTTGTAAACGGGGATGATAATTATCATGTCATTATAGGGTGTGCATAAAACATGAGCCGGGTGCACCCTTTGGGTACATTTTGTATATCTATTCACATCATAGATTTAGAGCTGGAAGGGAGGCCTCAGAGGTAATCTAGCTCAATGCCCTCATTTTACAGATGGGGAAACTGAGGCCCACCGAGATTTAAGTGATATCTCTAAAGTTACGCAGGTATTAAACGCCACATCAGATATTCAAGCCCAAATCTTCTGATTCCAAATTCAACCCTCTTTCCACTATACTATGCTGCTTCTAATATAGAAGGCCCTGAATTATCTGAGGATAATTGGTATGGAGGGGGAAAAAGGCATTTAAGGCAGAGGTTCTTAATCTTTTTGTATGTCTGGTAAAGTCTATAGATCCCTTCTCAGAATCATATTTTTAAATGCATAAAATAAAGAACATAGGATTATAAAGGACACCAATTTATTGAAATATGGTCATCTTTTAAGTTCACCGACTCTAGTTAAGAATCCGTGACTTGAAAGGAATCCACTTAAAATGGAGACCAGCATTTTATAATAAATAGTGGGGGTGAGGAAGGGTCTGTTGATCAGAAGTTTATCTTGAAAAATAATACTTATTATTATGAAAATAGTTGATTTTATTTTATACTTAAGAAAGTTTACAACATAATTGCAACTGTGTTCTGATTCTTAGAGTGAACAGAGAATGAATCATGTTGATTTTTTTTTTGGCATTTTTTTTTTCTGATAAAATTGTATGTTATCTCGAATCTGAGATCCCCCTTACATTTGACATTTGCTTTCAAGCACCATCACAAAGAGGGTCATTGCTGCAAAAAAATATTCAAGGACTTCATCTGTTTTCCTAAGGGCTTCTCTTTCGCCTTTGATATTCAAATCACTCTTTTGAAGCACCTACCAATAATCAGTGAGAAACTGACCATCGGGATGTAGACTAGTGTTAAATGAGGAAGGTTGTTTGAGGTGGGAACTAATTTCATAAATAGTTCATGAGTGAATGAATATATTTGAGTTATGGTGACTTTTACGCCTCCCCCCACTTTGTGATAAAGATTCATTCTCAGTGCCAGACCTGAATTCAAATTCCCCCTCAGACTTAGAGTTGGTGTGTGACCTTGGGTAAAGTGAAATTATTGGTCTACCTCTAAACAGAACAAACAGGAACCCATGTTTATCCTCAGATTTCCAACCCTATCCGGCTGTCTTGAAGATCAAATGAGCTCCTTACTTTACAGAATGTCCCCTGTAAACTGTAATTGTTGAATAAATGCCAGCCTGTCTTATTGCTATTATTATTTCATCTTTCTCTATTTGGCAACTTTTGTTTCTAATTATCCGGAGAGAGGAGCTAAAAGGGAAATGGCCTGAGGAAAGAGGTTTTGTGGTTTGTTTTTTTGTTTTTTTTGCATCATCTTTGCCTCTTTGAAAATGAACACAGGATTTTTTTTCACTTCTCTATTTCTATATTTTTGGTAGCACTGCATTTTTTTGCCCGATCCACCTTAGAATGAAGAAGGAATTTTGCTCCATCCCCCATGATTAACTGGGATCCATTCAATTCCACAAACTGTGAAAATCACCCATGCAAATAAGGTTTTGGTTTTTGCTTCGGTCAAGGCTATGATTTTCTTGGTGGAGGAGGACTCCCAGTGTGGAAACTCCTTCCACCCATGTGGATTGAGTGTTTTCTCTTATTTACAGTCTTAGAGAGTTGCTTATGGGACCTGAAAGGATAAGTGATTTTCCTGTGGTCGTGAAGCTAGTGTCAGAAGCAGAATTTGAGCACGGGTCTTCCTGACTTCAAGGTCCCTATGCACTCTACAACATTGCTTCTTATACATCTAGGAAAAAAATTTTTAAAGGAAGGGCATATTCAATCAGGTACATGAAAAATAAAAATAAAATGGAGGGCAGGGTGGATTCTAAACAGATCCTGGGCTTGGTAGATGATGACTAATCTTTATTTGCACTGGAAAAGATATGGTTAAACTCCTTCCAGATCCCTGCGATCACTTTCAGGCAGGTAAGTGATTAAATGTATAAATCTATGAGAAACTAATCTCTTTTATGCCGTAAAAAATGGAAGAGAAACTCTGTATCCTATCTTAGGAACCCGTTTTCATGTGTTATAACAGAATGACCTGGATGGTCAAGATATTCTTCCCTACCACTGTGTGCTATTGAATTATAATGATCCTTATTTGTCATTAGACTGTGCTATAATATAGCCATACCCTTTTGAGCCTTCCAGGTCACTCTGGGGAGCCCTGAAACCACCACCATTCTGTCCCAGAGATGAGGAGAAATCAAGTCAGCTGGCTGATGCTTTCTGCCCTGTACTTTCCATTTCTTTCCTGATTAGCTCATTCTTTTTCCTCCAAGCTTAAAGTTTTAACTATGATACAGACTGATTGGTAGGTGAGATTTTTTATGGGTATTTTTTGTGAATATTTCATTTTAATTTGATTCAGTTCAAAATTCCTGTTAATAATAGCTAGCATATGTACAGTGCTTTAAGGTTTGCAAAGCATTGAGCCTCCCAGCACCCCTGTGAAGCACTATTATCCCTGTTTTATCAGTGAATAAAAAGAGAGTCCAAGTTATGTGCCAGGATCACACAGCTAATAAGTGACTAAGAAAGGATTAGGACTCTGGTTTTTCTGACTCCTAATCCAACACTCTATCTATCACCTATCTGCCTCATCTTATATTTTTAAAAAAAGATGAAAAATGACAAGTGATAGCCCTTTTCCTGTGGGAGTATGATTTTAGAGTAGCAATTATACCATTCTTTGTGTTTATATCACCAGCACTTAGCACAGTGCCTGGCACACAGTAGACACTTAATCAATGCTTATGAATTGATTTTAATAAAATCTTTGTAGTATAACAATACCAGTATTCCTTGAAGAGTACTGGCAACCTCACCATGCCTTTTGATACCATTAAATTCCTTGTGTCTTGTGCCTTCCCCTCTGGGGCCCTGGAAGGGGTGGGTGGGGGAGTTGGCGGGGGTAGCTGGGCCCTCCTCTTGTGGGGATACCAGTGGAGGGCATGGGCCGTCCATCTGTAATCCTTTATTCTCACTCCATGACCAGCCCATCTCCTTTCCTAACAATAATAATAGTAATAATAGCTAGCATTTATAAAGTGCTTTAAGCTTTGCAAAGTGCTTTACATATGTTAACTTAATCTGATCTCCAAAACAACCTTGAGGGGCAGGGACTATTATTATCCATAAAGAAACTGAGTCTGAGAGGTTAAGTGACTTGCCTGGGGTTACACAGCTAGGGAGTGTCTGAGGCCAGATTTGAACTCAGATCTTCTAGATTCCAAGTCCAGCACTCCATCTCCACCCCCACCTTAGCTCCCATACATTTCTTTGGTAATCTTTTCTACAATTCTTCATCAGTGCTGTGATCCTCCACAAAGTCTTTCCCAAAGCATTCTTGTGCCACAGCGGATCTTGAAGGCTATATCTGTGGAATGTGAGCTCCGATGGGTTCTACCATTTTGGAAGGGCTCCAAATATGGCCGCCTCTGCTGATTGTGGATATTTCATTTTAATTTGATTCAGTTCAAACATCCCTATTAATAATAGCTAGCATATGCAAATAAGTGTGCACATCTTCCCAAGGACCACCTTAAGTACAAAAGGCTTCAGCACTATTGGCTGGACACTAGGTGTTGAATTCTTTGGCCATAGCCATCTATGAGCAAAGGGGAAAGAAAAGTCAACAAGTATTTATTTATTTATTTGTTTGTTTGTTTATTAAGCTCTTTTTATTGCCAGTCACTATGCAAAGTCCTAATTTAACAAAGAAAAGCAGAAACATGGACCCTGCCCCCAAGGAGTTTATAGTCTAATGGGAGAGGCAACATGCACACAACTATGTGCATACAAGATATATACAGGGTGAATGGGAGCTAAGAAGAGTTATTATCATCACTATTGACCTTTATATATTAGTGCCATCCTTCAGAGATTAACTCCTATTTACCCTGTATATATCTAGTATGCACACAGTTGTTTGTATGTTTTTGTTTTGTTTTGGGGGGGGGGGGTTGGTGTGGAATGATAAAATACTTTTGCAAATTTGCAAAAGCATTTTATCCTCTCCCACCAAAAACAAAAACAAAAAACCTTTGGCCATGTCAACCCATGGACAGCAACAACAAAAAATCAAGAAGTGTTTATCAAGCATTCACTGTATTCTCCAGTGAAGTAGATAGCTCAAATAGTCTATCCTTTTATTTTTTAATTTTTTAAATTTTTTTTGTTTTTTTTTTATTCCATCCTTTTACAGGTAAAGAAACTGAGGTTCAAAGAGCTGGCCACCAAGGCCACATAGCTAGTTAATGTCAGAGCCAAGATTCAGACTTACTACTCCAGGCTCCCCAAGTCCATCACTCCTCCAACATGTACAGAAATAAATATGTTAAAATGAGAAAAGTACACGGGCAGGGTCAAACAGAGAAGTATGAAAGTTTGGAGGTGGGCTGATCTTCTCTAGATGGGGGTTCAGGGAAGGTTACCTGGGCAGCCTTGACAAAAGGGAAGGATTTCAGTAGGTGGAGAAGTGGAGGGAGACTCATCAGAAGGTGGGAGAAAGGGCAGTTGGAAATTGGGGAATGCTGTTTACAATCTTAAGAGTGTTTGAAGAACAGTAATAGAAAATGTGCTACCTTGAAAAGTGTATTGCAACTGGCAGAGGATATGGAAATACTTTTCTGCATTTTCTAGCATTGATCCCTTAACAAAGAGATATAAAAAAAAGTTAAACTACATATAACCTTATGCAAGAAGCATACAAATTTACAGATTCCCTTTTTCCGTACCCCTCCCCCCCACACACACCTTGTAGTGAGGACAGATGGATGTCCATGCTTGCCTCTCCATTTTCATCCAAGGTTGGTGTGAACTCTTTGAGGCCTTTATACCGTAGAGTAAAAATAGAGATGCCCTTAAAAGCCTTTGTAGCTCCCAAAAATTATTCCCATGGAAACCAGATGATGTTTTTGATCTCCACAAGAGGCCTGTCACAGTGAACTCCGTTGCAGCGATTTTAGCATACGTGAGGACATTAACTTGTCATCTGTCCTGAGTGGAGCAGGATTATATATGAAATAAATTGTTCAAGGATTCTCCTGCAATTCTTTTTTTTTTTTTACATTGTGCCCTTTTTAGGTCATTTCCTAATATATTGTTAACTTATTAGATCTCCTCTTATAATGTAGAAAAATAAACAAAATCAACCAATTCCATAGCTATTTCTGAAAAAGCATGTGCAACATTTTATTTCCATAACTTTCCCAAACTCACCTCAACCACACACACACACACACACTCTCTCCCTCTCCCTCCCTCCTTCCCCCCCTCCTTCCCTCCCATCTTTCCACCCTTCTTTCCCCTTCCCCCCCACCAAGACAGTATATTTCTTAATCTTCCCTTTGGAACCAAGATTGGCCATTACAATTCATCATGAGTTAAGCTGCCTTTCAATATTTTCATCTGTGTTACTTTAGTTATTATGTATATTGTTCTCCTGGTTCTGCTTACTTCATCCTGAATCAGTTCATACAGGTGTTCTGTGGTGCTTATCTGAATTCCTCATACTCAGCATTTTTATGGTATAATGATAATAAGCACATTTTCCTCGAACTCACTTTTTAATCTTTACAAATCCTCCCCTCCCCTTTTATTTTAAGCACACTTTCCAATTGATTTTTACTAGTCAAACATCAGGGCGGCTAGGTGGTGCCATAGATAGAGTGCTGGGCCTGGAGTCATGAGTTCAAATCTGGCCTCAGACACTTAAGTTGTGACTTCTGCTTCTCTGTGTTATTCCCTTTTCTGCTCATCCTTTCTGCCTACCTCACTTGAAGGCAGGATCTCCAGTGGCAGGATCCATAAGGCGAAAAGAACAGACCAAACCTCTCTTTGTATCTGCTCCTTCCCCCCTTCCCCAGCTGTGAGACTGCCTAGGGAGCTTGGTTATCTATTTCTGGGACTAGCTACAGTGATTGGACCTGAGTTTTCACTGATCTTGGGAGCTCCTACATGCAGATTCCCTCTATTAATGCAGGTCAGGTTTTTTCTCTGCAGCTAAAGATCTTAGAGCAAAGATTATTAGCCTTTTATTTTGTGCAGTCTGGTGAAGCCTACACCTTTGGGGTGGGTGGGGTGTTCGGGGAGGACAAGCATCTCTGGCGTGAAGGCCTGCTGAGTTCCTTTCAGGGTTGCTCGTCCACCTTTGGTGTCCGCTTGTCACCTGTGGCTCCGGGCAGGTGTAGCACGCTCAGTGGCACACTCTTGTAAAACTGTCTTGGCAGAAAAGCTGAACCAGGCTGAGAGTAACTAGCAGGCCTCAAACCTGTTGGTGAGTTAAGGGAATGTCTACCCCAAGCGTGTAAAGACTTCCCCCAGGAGAATGGGTGGGTGAGTATAATTTGTTCCAACAGCCATGAAGGTGACTGAAGCAGGTGCTGTGGAGTGCTTCAAGCTTGGTCAAACATCCAAGATGCCATGGTCATCCACTGTATCCCAGGTCATTGACAGTCATCCTGTTTTTTGCCTTGCCACTGGACTTTGATGACTCTGGAAGAGAGAGTGAGGCTGATGACTTCATGCACCTCTGCCTTGCTTAAATCCAATTCTCCCATGAATTGGACATCTAATTGAGAGTCTAATCATCCCGTGATGTCATTGGGCCTCTTGGAAAACAAGGATAAAAAACAACATGGACACCTTCTAAGACTAATGTTTTTAAATGCATAAAACAAAATACATAGGATTATAAAGGAAACTAATTATATTGAAATATATTTAAAAACAGGTTGGTAGACTCCAGGTTAAAGAACCTTTGTCTTAGAGAGTTGTCTAAGAGATTAAGTAATTTGCCCAGGACACACACAGGGACTTAAACCCAATTCTCCTTAGTTCCAAGGCTGCTTTTTAATCCACTACCCTGCTCTAAATCTCCTCTTAAGATATCATATTTAGGGGCAACTAGGTGGTGCAGTGGATAGAGCACCGGCCCTGGAGTCAGGAGGAACTGAGTTCAACTAAACTGGAGTTCAAATCTTGCCTCAGACACTTGACACTTACCAGCTGTGTGACCCTGGGCAAGTCACTTAACCCCATTGCCTAGCCAAAAAAAAAAAAAAAGATATCATTATTAAATTTGAGATACAAACTCCAGAACAAGGCACTAAGGATTTTTTTGCAAAAATTGATTGCATTTTATTTGAAAAGACTACAAACATACAACACAAAAAGAAAACCACTCTCTTTGTATACATGTGTTGAAATCTAAATATGTAGGCAGATCTTTATCACACAGCCTGGAGATTAAAAAAAATGTAAAGAGATGTATTGAGTCCCCCTCTGATACCTTCTAATGGCATAGATGGGACCCTTGATTCTCAACTCAGTTGGAGTTCAAGCTGTGTTATTCCTGGCCAGTGGCAGACCATTTTATCACTTGTTTGAGGGAGGAGCCCAGCCAGATAGAAAGAGTCTCATCTCCACATTGACTGCCATTATGAGGCATCAAGAGCAGAACTTACTACTTCTCCTTAAAATTATTTAGATGTTCAGGAAATGCTAAGAGACCATCTGGGAAAATGTGTAAAGAGGTTAAGATCTGCATCTGTGGAGGGAATACCCACACTGTGAGATCACAGGTCCTTGAAAGACTGAAGGATCTCAGGTTTCTAAAAACAGTGAGATGGGGAGAAATAGAACTAGGTGGTGTTTTCAAAAATTCAAGTTTCTTTTGATTTTGTCAAGTTACTTCCATGGAAACTTTATTTTAATTCCAGTCTTTATTTTACAAATGCAGCTGTATGGTTTTTAAAAATAATGGACACCAAAAGAGAGTGTTTAAAGGCCCATCAGGGTTTATTTAATCTGGAAAATCTAGTGCTGGCGCTTTGGTTGCATGAATGTTGCTGCTACAGCAAGATATTCATCGACAAGGGCTGAATTATGACATTGAGAAATTATTCTTTGTTGCATTTATGCAGATGGGGTTGGTTGTGAGGAAAGCAAAGAACACAACAAGGTTTTTTGAATGGTCACTTTTTCCCCTCTGTCAGATGAAACATCTGTATATTTTCCTGGCCGTTTTCTATGATGAGGTGACTCTCCAGAACTTGGAGAGATCAGCATTTCAGCTTCATCTCCCATAACCTCCCTGCTTGAGGATCCATTTTGGAATGGAGTGGACACACATGCACCTATATCCATTCTGGGCCGATATAGGGATATAACTTCTTCTCCATCTAATTTTGACACCTGTTAATTAAAATCCAACTTGCCTTCCCTATGAATAGAGTCAAACCCTGCCTTGTTCTGTCTCTCTGATCTTGTTCTTTTTCTCCTTGTCTTATTTCTATACCTCTTCGGGAAGAGCCAGTGAATTCTGCCTCCTCTGTATGGAATTCACAAAGTTCACCGTTTCTTGAGAAAATGGATACAACCTCCCCAAAGCCTGTAATTGATAGATGCTGTCAAAAAGGGTTTTCTGAATGCTTTCTTTTTGTCGCCTTTTACAAGATTTTCTCCTCCATTCTTGGAATGTGCAGTTTAATGTTGCGTTTAGAATCGCTTTCAGCGGCAAAAGTATATAATGGAATTGGGGCATCCCATGAATACTCTTTTAACAATGTCACAGATGCCTTTTGTTTGCGGCGCTGCATTTTGCACAGACTGGTGATAACCATTTGAGGCTTAGTTCTGGATGTGTCCTTTATGATTTAAGTTCTGAGCATGACTTCCCCATAGGTGAGTTTCTCTATTCAGTTTCTATCTATCAGAATCCAAATTCTTCATTATCTCCTGGAAAGTGAAGAGCAAATAGTAGTGGGTCTATTATCCATCCACTTCTATAGCAGGCCTGTGAGATGTATTTTCACATTGCTTAATAATTTTCACATAACTTAACAATTCGGAATTATTTCATTTTAAAGTTAGAAGACCTTAGGGAACATGTCCTCCAGAGCCTCTCATTGTACATATAAGCACCGGGAGACCCAGAGATCTTATTTCCCCAAGGTCACGCAACTAGCTACTTTGGCCAGAAGACGGGGCTATAGAGAAGAAGCAAGACTTGAATAGGGAGTTTCTGAGGTCTCATTATCTGTGGAAAAAAAGAACTGTTATTTGTCCTTCCTTCTCAAAGAGGACCATGACATCAGGGAGGTGATACCGTGACTTGCGAGTGAGAGAGGGCTGTGCAAAGTCACCAGCCTCACTTTCTCCTCCGGAGCCATCTGGGTCCAGTGGCCAGTTATAGATCAGGACGACTGGAGATCACCCTAGGAAGAAAGAATAGAAAAAAGAAAAAGGGAAGAAGTGAATTGGAAATTGGATTTCAATAGGGAGCAACAGCCTGTGACTTCATAATGCATACAGATGGCTTATAGGTTCCTCCTAGCATTAGCATTTGCTACTCCTCCCCTCCTCCCATAGCCATAAGTGGGTATTGGGGGGAGCTAGGTAGTGCAGTGGATAGAGCTTCGGCCTTGGAATCAGGAGGACCTGAGTTCAAATCCAGCCTCAGACACTTGACACTTACTAGCTGTGTGACCCTGGGCAAGTCACTTAACTCCGATTGCCCCACCAAAAAAGCAAAAAAATAAAAAACAAGCAAACATAAGTGGGTATTGATGATTAGGTTTGACGGTTGTCTATCACATCCTGGGCCGATGGCTTTCCTCTTGTTTGGGTTACCACCCACAGCAACCTACACGATTTGTCTC
Source organism: Vombatus ursinus (assembly GCF_900497805.2). Classification (NCBI taxonomy): domain Eukaryota; kingdom Metazoa; phylum Chordata; class Mammalia; order Diprotodontia; family Vombatidae; genus Vombatus; species Vombatus ursinus. The sequence goes on from NW_020950098.1 coordinate 6,960,668, forward strand.
TCTTTCCTGTGCTCGTAATTCCCACTGTAGGTGGCATTTGTGAATCGCATCCTCAGAGGGTCCAGCTATACCCTTAATGGAAAGAACCTTAAATCAATAATATTAGACAACCAGTCTTTCACTCACTCGTCTTTTCTCTGCTCACTTCATTCTTATCTTCCTCCTTCTGATGCAAATTTATACTTCTCTCTGCCTCTGGATTTTTTTTCTTGTTCATTTCTAACATTCTTTGAAAAGGCATTAGGGGCAGCTAGGTGGTGCAGTGGACAGAGCATCAACCCTGGAGTCAGGAGGACCCGAGTTCAAATCCAGCCTCAGACCTTACTAGCATTGTGGCCCTGGGCAAGTCATTTAACCTCAATTGCCGAAAGAAAGGAAGGTATGTAGGTAGGTCATCTTATTCTACCTGACAAGGTAGAGAGCAGAGAGAGATTTTTGTGACCCTTTCACCTTTCCTAGGAGGGAGACCAACATTTTAATTGAATGAGTATGTCGTTAGTGGTCTCAGACTTCTCCACAGTGGCAGAGCCCTTCAGTTTAAATAAACTTTGCCAGAACCCTTGTAGTAATACCTCTAAAAATTATTATTTTTAATGTCTATTAACGAACAAAGGTTTCACTTAAAAAACAATTTGGAGATATTTTAGGGTTCCTTGCAGCACGGTTTGAGAAATATTGGTGTGGTTCCTACCTAATCCAAGTGAATGTTCAAACTTTTGATTCTTTAAAAAAAAATCTCATTACTTAGATCAAGGCTTCTTAACTTGGAGTCCATGAAATTGGATAGGGAAGAAAAATGACATCTTTTATTTTCAGTAGCCCCTGGTTTCCTTCATAGTGCTATATATTTTATACATTTAAAAACAATCTGAGAAGGGGTCTGTTGGCTTCACTAAACTGCTGAAGGTGTCCATGACACAAAAAGTTTAAGCCCTGCCTCATTTCAATATTGCCTCATTTCTAGGTGGACGAGATGATTTCAGGGTCCCGTCTAGCTCTTAAATCTATGATCCTGTGATCTGAGATCCATGATCTACCAGGTAGAAACAGCATCAGTTATTTTTATTTTATTTATTTTTTTTTGCAAGGCAGTCGGGGTTAAGTGACTTGCCCAGGGTCGCACAGCTAGTGAGTATCATATGTTTGAGGTCGGATTTGAACTCGGGTCCTCCTGACTCCAGGGCCAGTGGCTCTTTCCACCACGCCTTCTAGCTGCCCTGTAACAGCATCAGTTCTGCAGGTAACTTCTTTCCCATTTTCAAAATTGGGACCACACGTGGCTATCCCTAGTCACATGTACCTATCCAATTCTCTGTGGCTTTTTCAAAGATAGCATCTATCAGTCCTGCAAGTTCTAGCCTAAAGAATTAAACCAGCAATGCTTAAACCAAGAAGGCTTTTATTTGGCACCTTTTAATTCGCAAGGAAAGGCTAATCATTAATGAGGACCTTCCTGGGCATGAAGAAAGTAGACCAGATGTCCAGCTAGAAACTGGAGCAAAACATGGGGTCACTGTCTGAACAAGGTTACACCCAGAGTCTATAGAGAACATTGCTAGCTGGAGCAAGTGGGCGCAGGTCTATGATGATCCCACAAGGGGCTTTCCCCAGGACTTGGAGCATCATTTTACCAAATTCTTGCCACTCTTTCGGTCATTACCCCAAACATCAGGGCAGCTCATGGATGCTGAAGACCTTATAGGTCTTTTATAGGAGAAGTGGGCTTTCTTGCTAAGACACATCTGTTGACTTTCCTATTTCTGATGTCAAAGGCGGGAAAGTGCTGATCACCATGGTGGCATGTGAGATGGAGATTTCCAACATGGAAGATTCTCTTGCAGATTTGAGAAGATGGACAATACCAGGAGAGAGAAAGCCATGTGTGCTTGTAATAGATGATCTCTTGCCAAAAAAAAAAAAAAAAAAAAAAAAGACCTAAAAAACCAGAATTTTTTTTCCCGGATTACTGCACCATCCCTTGACTTAACCTGGAACTTCAATTCTCTGTTGGTCATTTTTACTCTGTCATTCCCAGTTTCAAGGTCATTTTAAGTAGAAGAAGCAACTGTGATTTCAGTAAATCTACAGTATTATTTCACCCCTTTCCTGTCGATCTCTAAGTAAGGAGACAGTACTTCTATTCGAGTACTCTGTCATTTCCTCTCCAGACTGCAATCTTGACTTCCCATAGGACTTTGTCTGCCGTGTCATAGTAAACTCTTCATTCACCCTGGAAGCTCATTGCATCCCTGGAGTACTTCTCAACTGGAAGTACCCTCTGGCCCCATGGGCAATCTCTCTGATGGGCTGGTTCCTCCCAGACCCTCCATTTTAAAGGGGATGCCCAGTTCAGCCATGTCATCATTCCTTTCCAGATTGTACTCCTGATTCTCCACAGGACTTTCTCCACCATGTCCCATGCATCAGGGCATCTCTCTTCTCTCTCCTTCACCCCTCTTTCAGATTCCAATTGTGTGTTTTTTTTGTTGTTGTTTAGTTATTTTTCAGTCGTGTCCAACTCTTCGTGACCCCATTTGGGGTTTTCTTGGCAGAGATTCTGGAGTGGTTTGTCCAGCTCATTTTACAGATAAGGAAATTGAGGCAAACAGGGTTAAATGATTTGCCCAAGGTCATACAGCTAGTGTTAGAGGCCTGATTTAAATTCAGGAAGATGAGACTTTCTGACTCCAGACTTGGTACTTTATCCACTGTGCCACCTCTCTGCCTCCTTTTATGTGTTATCTTCCCCCAACAGAATGTATGCTCCTTGAGGGCAGGCTTGTTGGTTTTTTTTTTCCCCTTATATTTTTATCCTCAGCACTTAGTACAGTGCCTGGCATATAATAAATATTTAATACATGCTTTTTACTTGACTTGAATTTACTTGAGTAACCTCTTGCTCTTTTTGCTTTTCTGTATGTTTCTCCGTGTAAAATTGTGCCTTCCTTGTATTTCCCAGAAAAGTCCTATAAAGTGCTTTAAAGCCCTCAGATAATAATTAACAAATGTAAGCTATTGTATATAATGCAATATGCAATTTTATTGTGTGATAGAATTATATATTAATATATATTTTTATATAGTGCTTTAAGATTTACAACATGCTTCACAAATTTTTCCTGCTTTATCTTTACAACAGCTCTAGGAGGTGGGTGTTATTATTATCATCCACATTTTAGACATGAGGAAACTGAGGCAGACAGAGATTAAGGTTGCACAGTGGTTCTCTATAGACCTGGGGAGAAGAGGAATTTCCCATTTTAGGGGGTCCTTAAGATCTATAATATTAAGATGGTATTTGCATATTTAAACACTCCTACCTTTTCAAATACATATCTGTATGAGGCTGGATTTTCTTCATATGCTTCAGTCAAAACAACAACATCACAACAGATTGCAGGCAGAAGCAAAAAGCAAGACATTAAAGAGATGTGCAGAAAATATGTAAAATAATGCCATTCTTATCACCAATTTTATTTTGTTTTGGCAAATATAGTGATTTTTCATTAAAATGTTAATTCATGTTAATATATAGTGGGTTTATTATTATTAATGAATTAATAAATATTTTTAAAATGCATCTACTTTAGCATCTAACACAATAAATATCATTAGATATGTAACCCCCATAAACTAAAGCTCTTTGGGGTCCTTATAATTTTTGAGAGTATAAAGTGGTTGATTCTGAGACTAGAAAGTTTGAGAATCACGGCGGTAGAGTTTCAGATTAGATCTCCAGTCAATGCACAAAGCCATACCATTTTGCTTTTGCCAGTTAGCTAATGTCCCAGGAACCTTCCTATTTTGTTTGTAGGATAAAATGGCTATCCTGTAATATGGAGGCTGAAAAAGATCCCTTTAATGTCAGTTTATAAAGTGAATTATATATGTGGTATTTGGGGGTGATATTTTAGACCAAACCTGTGATTTTGTTAAGGGCCACACACCCACAAAGGGCCATGGAATGATCCGTGAGGAGGCCTGACTCACCAATTACAGAGCTGAACAAACAAATCCCCATCCTTCTTCATCCTCCAGCTCCACCGACTCCCACTCTTGTGCAAGCTCCTGACCTTCCCCGTCTTTGCCAGGTGTCAGACCCTCGGGTTGCTTTAAACAGCCATGACCTGGGCACCTGCAGCAGCTGTGCAGGTGCTCTTGGGAAAATCCTTTTAAAAGGCAGGTAGTTTGGGGATATATCTTTAAAGTTATGACAGCCATCAAAATAAACTAAACTTAGAACCACGTACGTAGATATAATTTATAAATGAATATAGGGGGGTGCTTGCTCAACTTTTTTTTTTTTTTACACTAATGGTGGAGCACTCTCAAAAACATCTGTGGATTACTAGTATAAAGAATTCACTGTGAAGAAACTCCCTCTTGCCAGTGAACATCTGTAGCTGCTCTACATCTATAGTCTTATAGAGTTGTCTGGGGCATTGAGAGGTGAGTCACCTGCCCAGCCAGTATGTGTCAGAGGCCAGACATGAGCCCAGCTAGTGTCTGTTTACTGCACCCTGCTGCTCCGCATGTAAAGGTTGAAAACATATGCAAATACGTGGGGACAGCATTCCAAGTTGTCTCCTCATGCTTTTTTTGGATTTTTTGGCTTTCGTAGGAGATTATATTTTTAGGACAAAAGAACCACATAAGTATGAGCTGTGAAATTGAGGATGACTTAATGATTCTCCAAAAATGACTAAAATCTCTAGGAGTTAAGAGAAAGAGCAAGGGTGAACCTAGGTTCAGACGTGAGCCAAGTTGTGCGTACATGACAAAAACCAGATTGGCCAGTCCAGGGCCCATGCTGATTCAGATGTTTGCATCGGCTTTTCTCAGGCACAGCCTAGGTTCCAGGTCTGGGATGTTTTTGTTATAAGTTGTATGCTTGTAAATTACATTTGTAACATAGTTTGTTTCCATAAAATATGTTAGTAAATGTCTACAAAGAAGGTGTGTGTGGGTGTGGGGGGGTGGAGTTGGGGGTGGGGGTTCTGTGTGTGTGTGTGTGTGTGTTTAAGCCAAACCGTGGACCCAGCTTGAATCAGTGTTTAGAGGGCATGAGGAGGACCATTTGTTTCTTATTGGGAAGGCTGAGCAAGCTGTGGTTTTTCTCCATTTTCTTCTCTGCCTGATCAGAGGCTCTTGTCCCTCGTAAATTTACTGCATGTTTTAAATCTGCTCCATTGGTCTGACTCTGAAGTTTCCTTTGCAACTCTGTCTTGTCATCCAAGACTGTTACTTGTGCAAAGGCACGGTCTTCTGCTCTTGGCATGAATCATTCTCAGTGTCTCACACTGGTCTTAACCCTGTCATGCAGAAGTCACGCATCATCGTTTTAGGGGAGCAGATGATATACCAAGGCATCTACAGAGCTACTCCATAGTTGTATTTAATCAGAATTGATTCTGGGACCATTATTCCCCTGCTAATGCCTCTCTTCCCTACTCCAAATATTACCTCATATTTATTTTTTGTATTGCTTCATGTGTTAATATGTGTACATGTTTTCTTTCCCAGTGGAATGTAACCTGTTTGAGGGCAGGGATGGTTTCTGTTTTAACTTTGTATCTCTAGAGACCAGTGCACAGTAGATATTTCATCAATGCTTATTGACTCTATGATCTGACTCACTATTAAAATGAGCACATAGATGTAATGTTCTGCAACTCCACTCAGTGTATGGCTTCCTTCCCACAGTTTTTGTGCTTTGGGTAGATAGACAAAGCATTTATTAAGTGCTTTATGTTTGCAGGGCATCATGCTAAGCGCAAGGGATATAAAACCAAGAAAACAAGACAGCCCCTACTTTCAAGAAGCTTATGTTCTAATAGTGGAGGATGAAACATAAAGAGAGCTGAAAGGTAGAGAGAAAAGGATACCCAAGGAAGGCATGGTTGCCCTCGAAGAGGTGGATCAGTCTATAGAGTAATTTGAGGTGAGAGAGAAGTGGGCGTGTCTGGGGCCCCTAATAAAATGGCAGTTCTGCCTGAGGATTCACCAACGTGGGACATAGTGTCATCTTCAGTTGGACAAGAGAGTGCAAAGGATCATCTTCTAAGAGAGGGAGAGCCAGTCCATTCTAATGGAAAGAGCCAGGGCCTTTTTGGTGGTTTTTTTTCTTCTTTTCCGTGGAACAAGTCTGTGTTATCTAGATTTAAGTTCCTTAGCCTCCCCTCTCCAAAACAGCCCTTTGCTCTTTGTGAGGGTTGAGGGGAAGCCTCCCTCCAGCCCTCTTCTTGCCTCCATATTCCCCAGTTCTTGGCTGGACTGAGAAAGTAGTGCAGGAGGGGAGAGGCCAAGCCCCAAAGGCAGCAGGAAGAGAAGCAGATTTTTTTTTCAGTGTCACTGACTTAACATGTTGGAAATTTCCCTGGTGCCACTGCACAAATCATGCACGAATGCTTAATGGCAATGCCTAAGGGGCAGAATGAAGTGCCAGCATCAAAGTCAGAGTTCCTCACTCCCCTGGGAGCTGGGTATATTAAGCTGTTAGAATGCCCTGCCTGGTGGGTAGCTTTGCACCGGTATAAACTTGGTTACCTTAATGTTAAGGTTAATGAGTTCTAACCTGTGAAAGGACAGTCTGATAATTGATTCAGTCACCCAATTAGTGCCCTCACTCCAAGTCTCTTTGCCCCCATCCTTAGTATGGGGAGATTGGAGAGTCCTCGGCTGATTTCCTAATGGCCTCCTTTTAAGCCGTGCATTTAAGCCTCCCTGGGTCCAGACCATTTCTTGCCTTTCCTTTGGAGAAAAATGAATGGTTTTTTTGTTTTTTTTTTTGTTTTGCTTCGTTGCAATCCCTGAGCTCCAAAATGTTTGTTCAACAGTGTCAGTAGCTTTCTAGTCTCTTTGCTGAGACAGAGATAATTTCTGCCTATGACATCTAGCCATTGAGTTGAACTCGGGGAATTTGGACTCAGGAATGGGGTGACCAGACTTCAGTTAGGGATTTTGTATCATGGACCTCTTTGGTCAGTTAGTGATCTAACATTTATTAAGCACCTACTATGTGTTAGGCTTTATGCTAAGCAGTGTGGTAAAGCCTTCTCATAATAATGTTTTTTTAAAACAAAATAAAATGCATGGGAATACAGTTATATTAAAATAACAAATATATTAAAATATAAAAAAATTTTAAAGCTTGCAGATACCAGATTAAAAATCTTTCGCTGATTTAGAGAGGTTCGAGATCTCTTTAAAATACTGCAAAGTGGTGGACCTGGAGTCAGGAAGACTCATCTTCTCAGAGTTCAAATCCAGACTCACTTGCTAGCTGAGTGGCCCTGGGCAAGTCACTTGACCCTGTTTGCCTCAGTTTCCTCATCTGTAAAATGAACTGAAGGAGAAAATGGCAAACCACTCCAGTATGTCTGCCAAGAAAATCCCAAATGGAGTCGCAAAGAGTTGGACATGACTGAGTAGCAACAACCTGATAGAAATTAGTGATCCCTTCTTTGAACTAGATACGTGACTTTGAGGGCAGCTAGATGGTACGGTGTATTACACACCAGAACTGGCATCGGGATGACCTGATTTCAGATGAGATCTTATTAGCTCTGTGACCCTGGGCAAGTCACTTCTGTCTGCTTCATTTTTCATATATGTAAAATGGGGATAATCATAGTACTTCTCCAGGATTGCTGAGGATAAAATGAGGTAATATTTGTAACAAACTTAGCACAGTGCCTGGTGCATAGTATGTACTATATAAATGCCAGGTATTTTTAGCTATTGTTAGTAGTAGTAGTTTTGTTGGGTCAGAGGACATGCACTTTAATAGTTTTTGGAGCACAGAGTTCCAAATTGCTTTCCAGAAAAGCTAGACCAGTTCATAATTCTACCAGCAGTGCATTAAGGTACCTCTTTCTCACAGCCTCTCCAGTATGTCTCATTTTCCATTTTTGTTAACTTTGCCAATCTGATGGGTATGAGGTACAATCTCAAAGTTATTTAAGTTTGCATATCTCTAGCTATTAGTGACTTTGAGCATTTTTTCATGTAGCTATTGATAGCTTGGATTTCTTCCTCTGTGCCTATTCCTATCTTTTGATTGTTTATCAGTTAAGGAATGGCTCTCATTCTTATAAATTTGAATCAATTCCTTTTTTTGCTCCCTACTGCTTAGTGCAGTACCTGGCCCCTAGTATAGGTGCTTTACATGGCAATAAGTGTTTACTGACTGACTTAGTGACTGAAATGAGACCTTTATCAGAAACACTTGCCGCAAAGATTTCTTTCCTCCATTAACCTGCTTCTCTTCTAATTTTGGCTACATTCATGATATATATTTTTGGTCTGACTAAATATCTTTCTCCTCCTGTCAATCCTTTGAGTTCCAACTTTCTGTCACTGATCCTATGACATTTTCCCATTATGTATCTGTTGAATCTGCAACTATTAAAATTCTATTTTCTTATAAAACTTCAACTTAGCTTTCACCTACTAGCTCTAATTCTGCATGTGTATTATTTTATCTTCTCTACTATATTTTATCTCTATACGTTCCTTAAGACCAAGGAATCCTGCCTCATGAGTTTTTAATCTCTCTCCTAGACCTAAGCACAGAAGTGCTTGTACACAGTGCCCAGTGAATGGATAAATGAACTAACACATGGGTTTTGATATCCTGAAATTAAATTCATGTCTTTGAAACATAATTATTGTTTTGTTGTTCAGTTGTTTCAGTTGTGTCTGACTCTTCATGCCCATTTTGGGGTTTTCTTGGCAGAGATACTGGAGTAGTTTGCCATTTCCTTCTCCAGCTCATTTTACAGATGAAAAAGCTAAGGCAAACATGGTTAAGTGACTTGCCCAGGGTTGCACCGTTCATAAGTGTCTGAGACTGGATTTGACCTCAGAAACGTGAGTCTTAGTGACTCCACACCAATGGTCTATCCACTATTCCACCTAGCTGCCCCTGAAGCAGAATCACGTGTGACAAAAATCTGATATGGTGCCACTAGCCCATAAGGAGACTGTTGTGTGGTTCTCTAAGCCATAAAGAACTTCAGTCATCCTTATTTTGTCTAGTGGATGCCTTTATGTTTTTGTGTGTTTTTGATTTTTTTTTCCAATTTTCAGGCATTCATTTTTCCTTCCCACATCCTGCCCACCTAAAAATGGTTTATTTATAATGTGTATGATTTATTTAAAGTAGTTCAATAGATACATGATCTCATTCATGTTAGTACTCCCATCACCAAGAGATATTGTGATCTATCCATGTTTTGTCATGCTAAGCGATTCTTATCCATCTACTCCATGGATCTCCTGTAGAAATTTTCTTCTGTATCCATGGCTTTGGCTACCAGTTCAATAAACCATCCATCTGTCATGTCACTACTGCATACCAGGCCCACCTGCTTTTTGGGTTATTTCACTCCTTGATGACTTCCATTTGACTTCTTGCGTGAAAATACTTGTTGGCAATGTGTTATATGTAGCCTGCTTATATCTACCATGCATCTTTCCTTTGCCCTTTGGGTACCATCAATGTGGAGTCTTTGGTATTTGTAATATTGCATGATATGCAGTTCTAAAACATCCCCAGGACAGTGATGAAAAGAGTTTTTGTGTCAGGGAAAAAGCTGGAATGAGTGAAAATGCTGTCTAGCCCTGTTTCCTCCTATTCAGTTCCAGTCCATTTGCATTGACTATCCAAAATACACCAAATTACTCAGTATTTAAAAGCTTATTCCATCAGATCATTACTAAGAAAATAGTACATGAACATATTAAAAATGAAGCTATCGAAGTTGTTATTTATAATAGCTCATAGTCTTCTGATCTGATCCTCTAGCTTTTGCCCTAGGACTATGACCTCTTGACTAGTGAGAATTTGCCACATCTAGTTGACCCCAGACCTTGCCCATCCTACATGGCAAGTCAAGATGGTGCCCAGAAGCTTCCACCTCTACCCTCCAGTTCTGCCCTTGGAACATGCTCTCCTTATTGGTGAAATCTTATCATATCTATCTATGTTACAATCCCCAGGATATTATGGACTCCACGCTTTCCACTTCTTTCTCTGAGAACAGTTATCAAATCAATCATCTACCATTCTTGTAGACAGCTTCGCAGTCAATTACCGCATGGCTCTGTCTGCCCTCCCTGTGAATTCCTAGCTCACAAAACATCCCACTCTGGCTACCACTCCCTTATTGGTGTTTTCATCCCCAGCTGGAATGTAAGCTCCTTGAGGATATACACTGTCCTGCTCTTTGTATTGATATATCCAATTTAGTACAGTTTCTGTCACATAGACAACATTTACTCCATGCTTTTCATTCGTTCTTCTTATTACAGTGCCCTTGTACCTCATAAATGCTTCTATAAATTACAAATATTATTGGACTGAGCCAAAAGTCATAGATATCACATATTTTATATCAACATTCTCTGTGAATTAGTTATACCTCTCCTTTAGTTGTGTGTCACCTTGATATATCTCCACACCCTACTTTATTTATTTATTTATTTTTTGACTAGGCAATGGGGTTAAGTGACTTGCCCGGGGTCACACAGCTAGTAAGTGTTATGTGTCTGCCCCGGATTTGAACTCAAGTCCTCCTGAATCCAGGGCTGGTGCTCTATCGACTGGCCCCCCAGCTGTCCCTCCACACCCTACTTTAGCCATATACTTGTATCTATTTGTCCTTAGCCCTCACTGGTTATGGCTGCCCCTTTCCTCTTAAGGCAGCTAGTGGAGTGCTGGGCCTGGGGGCAGGAAGGAGTAAGTTCAAATGCAGCCTCAGACACTTAATAGCTTTGTGACCCTGGGCAAGTCACATAACCTCTATTTGTCTCAGCTTCGTCAACTATAAAACGGGGATATTAACAGCATCCATCTCCCAGGGTTGTTTTGAGAATCAAGTGAGATAATATTTGTAAAGCATTTAGTACGATGCTTGACACATAGTAGGCACTATATAAATACTTATTCTCTTCCCTGCTTTAGTGGTAGGTAGATAAAGCAGGCTGGATTGGGAAGTGGCATGACTCCACACCAATCCTTTTTCTTCTTCATCTTTCTGTTCCCTTAACCAAGTGAGCAGTCCTGTACTGCATATAGGACTGCCCATAGAAATAAACTTGGTGTCTAGACACTTACCCATCTCAGAATCTAGGAAGAGAAAACAACTCTTGACAGCCCCTTCTTAAATATAATGACTATTCCAGGCTTTTGTAATTTAGCTAAGACAAGTGTTCAGTGAGTTGCCGCTGTAAAACATATGATATACAAGCAAGGAGTTACATGTTGTAAAAGGTGATGTATTATCCTAGAGGAGAACACAGCTACAAAGAGTCTGTTCCTAGGAAGAGCTGAGTTTGGGAGGGATAGGGGCAAGGGATGGAGGGGTATCCCAGCCTGAGGTTCTCAGGATTATCAGGTATATTCAGTTTCCTTTGAAAGCCCTTCATCAGCAACTAGCCTGCCCTCAAGTGAAAGCTAGCACTCTGGCACATGGATCCAGAGGTCAGAGGGATGAAAAGAACAAAGTTTGTCCATAGTCAGGAAGCACTTAAGCGTCTGTTACGTGCCAGGCAGTGAGCTAAGTGCTGGAGATAAAAATACGAAAAAAGGAAGGCAGCCCCTGCTCTCAAGGAGCTTCCAGTCTAATGGGAAAGACAGTACCCAAAAGAAGGCTGAAGAAAGTGGGGCAGAAGAAGCACCCAATGGAGGGGCATGGTGAAAAAGTCAAATGTCCCAGAGTGGTACAACCAGGTGAGAAAAAAAGAAGCATAAACAATCAGGTTGGAAAAGTCAGCGTAATTGGAATATTAAAAAGCCTGGAAGCCAACTGGGCTGACGTGTTTTTGTTCAGTCATTTCAATTGTGTCCAACTCTTGATGACCTCATTTGGGGTTTTCTTGGCAAAGATACTGGAGTGGTTTGCCGTTTCCTCCTCCAGCTCATTTGACAGATGAGGAAACAGGGTTAAGTGACTTGCCCAGGGTCACACCGTTAATAGGTGTCTGAGTCCAGATTTGAACTCAGAACGATGAGTCTTCTAGGCCCAGCACTCTATCCACTGTACCCCCTAAGAGCCCTGATATTGTTTAATTCCTTCTTAATATCACGGTACAGAAGAAGATTTTGTTTTTCCAAACAGGACTAAATTTGCATGCATGGGTGAATTACCATCTATGTAAATGTCTGCAAAACTGCGTAGTTACTTAACATGTGTCATGCCAGCAGTGATTATCTGAATTGAAATGAAAACGTTTTACATTTATTCATTCAGTTTTGCATTTGTTCGTTAAAATTATCAAAGGAAGTTATGATCAGATACCAAGTCCCCTACCTTTGCTGCTTCTGCCTAAAGACTGACACCTCCGCTTTCATAATTACAAGCAAGAAAAATGGTCAGCAAGATAAATACAGTAAAGGTGTCACAATGCCATGCAATAGACAGAAGAAAAAAACAGAGTAGAGTTTTCCTCATATCCCCTTGAAGTCTCCCAAAGAAGTAATTTATAACTGACAACTGAATTTTACTAGCCTAGAAGCTCCATGAGGATAATCTAGAAGAAAAATCCTGAACTATGCATTTTAACTACAGATCTACCTGGGACCAATTTGTTAAGTAAATAATCCTAAGCATCCCTGATAAGAGAGAGAGAAAATCCAAAAGGCCACTCTGCCTTTCAAAATATCTCTAACTTTAGCCATTTAGCCATTTCCACTCACAATCCATAATATTCCCAAAACAAAACACAGAATTCTACAATAATATAAAGCATGGTTACAAAGTTCAGGCAGTAGTTTTGATTTCGTCAAGCAGAATAATAGTCATTTAATTTTCTGTGTACCTTGAAGAATCATTGTCCTGAAACAATTCCTTCCTTCCTTAACCATTCCATCTAAGGTTTCTCTTTTCAGTCTGGTCAAAGGTGATAGTCCATTCTGTTCGAACACTTGTTTTCAAAACAGGAATTTGTTCCAACTTGATTGATGTATTAGGGAATAATTTGGGCCTAATATGAATTTCACGTTTGCTTACACGCAGTTTCTTCTTTGAGAAACCCTAGTTACACACAGAAACTGTATCCAGCTGAGCCAAGTAGGAATACAGAAATACACACACACACAAACACACACACACACACACCTGCCACTTATCTCCTACAAGGTTATATTTTACTATTTCATATTTATGTACTTTTCAATATACATACATATACACACGTGTGTGTGTATGTGTGTGTGTAAACACCACTCAATTCAATATCCCAAACATGTCTAATCTTTCTGGTTCAAAAACACTAAGCAATACATGCAAAAGGAACGTTTTAAGTATTGAAGAGAAGCTTGAAATAGTCAAGCCTTTTAAAGGAAACAAGAATATAGTCATAAAGAAATATGCATTACAAACCATCAGAAACAAGACTGCGAAAATAAAAGAACTATCAGTGGCTGGAAGTGTTGTGCCCCTAATTCCATTTTCCCATAAGCTCTATAGTTTTAATTGTGTGATTTTGCATAGCGCAGTGGTTTTGGGAATGCATGTTTCCTTGTAGCAGAACTGACTGTACTTTATTAAATGAATTAATCAAAGTCATTAATTCCTCTTAATCTCTTCAGTGTCAGGGAAAATTCCTTCCTGGGCTCATCAGGCCTCACAGTTTTTAGAGGCTGATTAGGCTTTTGATAGGGATGTTATAAAAAGATCTCAGTGTTAGACATTGGTTTGTTGATAGTTAAGAAAATACTGATAATTTTCCTCGTTCAGAGTTACCAGGGCCTTTGGACTAAAGTGCACCCCAGCATTGTCATATATAACCGAAAAGGCGGGGTTGGGCATTTGGGGGATGCTTCCACAGTAAAAAACAAATTTTATTCAACTTTTTATCTTGCACCATGCCTTTTTATGATAGGAGCTCAGAAAGTTTGTTGAATGTATGTTGTCTTGAGCAAAACAAAACTGTTTTCCAGGAATGTTACATGCAGGTAAATCACCACAGGTACCTGATAAAGTTAATGGGTCCAACTCTGACCATCTTAGGAGATGCTTCAGTTTTGGATCCATCCATCTAATCACCTGAGTTCACCCGTAGGGCCTTTTTGCCCTGGAGGTATAAAAAGTCTATAGTCCATTTTTTAATTCTACCCTTCTCCTGCCTAATGAATCAGTCAGCATTTGTTAAATGTTTACTATGTGCCAGACTTTTCACTGAGTGCTGGGTGTACAAAGACAAAAGAGAAGGTCCTTGCCCTTAAGAAGCTTACATTTTAATGGAGGAGACAACATACGTACCTACATACAGTAAGTATATATATACATATATATATACACACACACACACATACATACATATGTACACACACATAATACATACAAAATGAATAAAAGGTAGTTATGGAAGTGAGACCATTCCTGCCATGGGTTTCAGGGGTATCTAGGTGGTGCAGTGGATTGAGCGCTGAGCCTGGAGTCAGGAAGACCTGCGCTCAAATATGGCCTCAGACGCTAACCATCTGACCCTGGGCAAATCACTTAACCTATTGTCTGCCTCAGTTTCCTCACCTGTAAAATGGGGGTATTATGGAGATAATATTTGTAAAGGACTTCATTAGAAATGGTGTCCAGCACGATAGTGAAGCAGTCCTCCCGCTGTACTCAGCCATTTTTCAGATCACATCTTAAGTACAGAATCAAGTCTGGAATAGTTCCTCTCGGAAGAGATACTAGCTCAGGATAACTAAAATGGTAAAGGGAATTCAAAAGAGTATCAGGAAGGTCTGACTGAAGGAACTGGATATGAGAAGACTTAGGGAGAACATAAAAAAGTCATCAAATGTTTGAAGTGCTGTCCTGGAAGAGGGAGTTTTTTCTGCTTGGCTTTAGAAAAGACCAGTGGGTAGATATTGTGGCAGGGGTGGGAGTGGGAGTAGGGAAATTTTAGCTTAACGAAAGGAGAAACTTCCCAAGAATTGAAACTGTAAAAATGTAGAATGAGCTACCTGGAGATGGAATGGGTTTTCAGTTGGAGGCTGGATGACTCCTTGAGGATGTTGCCTTTGTGGTTCGTGCTTTGAATATGATACATCAAGATATGTCGGGGAAGGTTATGCACTACACTGGAGGAAAACGCCGCTTTTGAGTTCCTCGGAAGCATGGATTTTTTGGAGGGGTGTGGGGATGGTAAAGTTGGAGATATCTTGGGCTGAGCTTTGGCTAGACCTTGGATTTGGTGATTTCATGTCTCTTCCAATTCTGCAATTCTCAGATTCTCATATCTGGGAATCTTAGATGACCAATTAGTTCCTTGCTTTTGTAACCCTTCTTCTTCTTGGAATTTGTTCACACGTCATTTCATTTTTCACAATTGTTCCTCTTGAAATATTGTTATTCAGTCATATTTCAATTGTGTCTGACTCTTCGTGACCCCATTTGGTGTTTTCTTGGCAAAGATACTGCAGTGGTTTCCATTTCCTCTCCAGCGTATTTTACAGATAAGGGAACTGAGGCAAATATGCTTAAGTGACTTCCCAGGGTTACACAGCTAGTAAGTGTCTGAGGTCAGATTGAACTCAGGAACTTGAGTCTTCAAGGCTCTGCACTCTATTCACCATACCACCTAGCTGATCTCTTAAGATAACATCCCTCTGTATAGAAAGCTAGGCTATAGCATTTTACTTAGCCTTTCTCTTAAACTCTTGACAATCCATTCACCCAAAATCTAGGATGTACATCAGATAATGCGTAATATTCCCCTTCTCTGTCTTAGGCTCCAAGATGATGTCACCATATTTTTCATAAGTTTCTCATCATTTTATCTTCACCTCTAGTTCCTCCTTGAATTCTGGTCAGAATTGGTTCCAAAACAGCTTTTTTTTTCTTTTCTTTTATTCTACATTTTGATGAAGGAAATTATTTTTGTTTTTTTGTTTTCTTTTAGTGAGGCATTTGGGGTTAAGTGACTTGCCCAACGTCACACAGCTAGCACGTGTCAAGTGCTTGGTCCAAGGCTGGATTTGAACTGAGGTCCTCCTGACTTCAGGGCCGGTGCTCTATCTACTGCGCTACCTAGCTGCCCCGGGAAATTATTATTGTGACACTATTATATATATATATACACATATATATATATATATATATACACACGTTGGTTCTGGGAGAACTATAATAAAGTGTAATTTTTAAGCATTTTTTTTTTGTTGAGGAAATCGGGGTTAAGTGGCTTGCCCAGGGTCACACAGCTAGTAAGTGTCAAGTGTCTGAGACCAGATTTGAACTCAGGTCCTCCTGTAGAGTGTAATGTTTTACAAGTCACTGAAACAACCCTCTCACCCTTTCTGCCTCCTGATACTGAGATGCCTTATTTTTTTCTGTGTCTCTTGCCAGCTGCTAAGAATGTTTGCTTCGTTCTAGAAAAACCACCGCAGTAGCCCTATCTCTTCAGTCTACTGGCCCATGCCCAACTGAAACGATGACCATTTTATTTTCTGTGTCCTTTGCTGCAGTTCAGCTACAGTGTTGAGCGCTCAGATTCACCAGGCCTAGGGGCTTCCCAAGGAAGACTTTGTGTAGTGGCAGACAAGAGTGAATCTTCAGTATTTTCTCAGTCATCTGCCCAGATTACCCAGAGAGATGCCTTTGATATGCAACTAGCATAATCGCTTCCTTACTTTAGGTAACTTCATGACCCACCCACCCATCCCTTTTTAGGGAAAAAAAATTATTAAACTTACAAGAAATATGTCAAACTGTCACATTTTTTCATAAAACAGCCTACACAAATAATGTTGGAACTTGTATTTTATTTAAATACAATTAGGAATTATTTTCCATTTTTATAATACAAAGATCTCAAACATACAATTAAAATGACACAAGATAGTATAAGCTATTACTGTGCTGCATTCACTGCCATAGAATCAGCAGTTAATCAGGTTAAATCTTTTAATAGTGGGCTGGGGAGGGTAAGGGGGAGATATGTATGCTCAGACACTTTTAATTTTAGTCTAAATAGATTAACTTTTTCTGCATCACTTTTTTAAATCTAGGCAGTCAACAAAACATCACATCAAACCCTAATTTGTAGCATTTGCCTGTTTCTGAAGTGGTCAATGTTCACACCAAAAGTTGAGCAATCTGCTTGAGAACTGGTTGGAGCTGGTTCCAGCACACCCCTCCAGAAGGGGTCATTTAGCCCAGAGGAATCAAACTTGCAGGCTACCTGGGGCCAGCAGAACTCCTGGGAGTGCTACCTAAACCAGATTAAAATATAATTGGAAAATGTTTAACAAAATAAATTAAAATGCAGTACAAATACAGCTTTAAAAAAAGACCAAGTATTTCTTTGTGATTTTCTAAGTCAATATGAGCCCTGTAGGGATCCATTTCTATTTCAGTTCGACACCACTGATTCTAGCCCAGTATTTTGAAGTTGGGGAGAAATAAGGCTGAGAGAGATGGAGTCAGATTCCCAAGGTCATAATATCTGTAATAAGTAATTGGCAACGCCAGGGTTTGAACCATGCTGCCTCTGTAAGACAGAGTAGTGGCAGAAAACCCCTTGGTTCTTTAGGGTTCTGCTGGGCACCTGGAGTCAGGGGATGGGAAGGATAGATGGCCATCTCCTGTTTCTAAGTGGTATGTGCCAAAGGACTTAAACTGTCTGGGCACCTTTGCCCAGGTAACTCCTGTACTCATTGAGGAATAAAAGGACTGGGAGGTGTTCCAGACAGACTAACACTGTGGTGAGAGGAGCTGATTTATTCAGGCTCATATCTAACCTCGGCATCAGCTCTATTGTAGGATGGGAAGACGTGTGGAATCATATGCACCCAGGATGCAGAAAGAGAGGAAAGGGTCAGCAACTGGTTCCCTGTGTTGGGGTCCACTGTTCACCCCCCAGTAACAACATGCTCCTCTTCTACCACCCTTAACCTTTACCCCTGCCAGTTAAGATGAAGTTGTGGTTTATGTTCACGTTTTAGTGTTTTGAACTTGAACTTTTCTTTGAAAAAGATATGTTTGTCAGCAGTTGTACTTAAAAAATATCTACTATTTTTACCCACTGCTTTGCACCCTTCTTCCTCCAAGGTTCTGGCGGAAGGGGGCATATGTCCCACAGTTTGGAAAAGTAAATTAGCAGACTTCTAATTCAAATGGAAGAGATGCTTAGCTATTATCTTCCAAATGACCTTCTGAAGAAATCTGACTTTCAGCCACTTTCTCTCACCTGTTTTAGTGGGCAGAGCACTAGGATGGGAGTCAGGGTCGCGAACAGGCTTGATAGAAGTGAATTTCTCACCTTAATCTGTCTTGTCTGGCCAATTGCTGTTGCAAAAATAAAAAGGAGAATCATGATACCTCTTCCACCTCAGGGCTGACCCTTTCTGATCCCTACACTTTCTCCTTTGCTGCCGCTCTACTCCTGGTTCTCTGATTCTCGGGTCTCTAGTGGTCCCCGTTCCTCCTGAATTCCTGCCTGGTTCACCCTTTCTATTTTCACCCATCCTACATACACACTTCCCATCTGGATGTCTCCATTCGTTGTCATTTATTGTTTAACCCTTGCTGGGCAGTTTGTCGTATTCCAGAGAGCCCTGGACTTGACCAAACTTCCACTTATTCACTATATGGCCTTGTACAAGTTTCTTGATCTCCTTGAGTCCCATTTCCCTTGTCTATAAAATGGGGAGGTGGAGGCAGCTAGGTGGCGCAGTGGATGAAGCACCCACTCTGAAGTCAGGAGGACCTGAGTTCAAATTCGGCCTCAGACCAAACACTTGACACTTACTAGCTGTGTGACTCTGGGCAAGTCACTTAACCCTGATTGCCTAAAAAAATAAAAAATAAATAAATAAAATGGGGAGGCAGCTTGGCCTAGTGAGTAGAAAGCTCAGAAAGACCTGAGTTCAAGTCTCTATTCTAATACATACTGGCTGTGTGGGCACAGACTGGGCAGGTAAGTCATATAACTTCTCAGCACACTAGGCAACACTTTTAAAAAACTAGTAATAATGTTATTTGTCTTTCATTCTCAAAGAGGAACAATGACATCACAAGGGTGATGTAATAATAATAAATTGTACTGATATCTTTTGTTTTTTTCACGTCCTAACTTTCCTCCTGTAGCTCTACTCCAACCCCTCACAGGGAGCCATCCCATGTATCATAGAATTACCTTACTGTTATAAGTTATAGATTAGTTACAAATTTGCATTTGAGAAAGAGGGCATTCTTCCCCACATTAAGGAGATGACAGTTTTGGGGGGGGGGCGGGGAATGAGAAAAATAATGCTTGTAGTAAGTCTATCCCAGGACCAGAAACTTTGCCCTGTAGACCTGATGATTTGTGATTGGTGAGTGCCTCCTCCCAGGGTTTACTATACAGCCTGTTTGACTCCTGATATTAGCCGAATTAGGGAATCTGTATATGATTTAATTAGTGGAGGTACTCCCTTCACAGATGCAGATTGTAAACACTTCCCTCACCTCCGGAGACTTGATCTTTGAGGGTTGCCAAGGCTGAAAAATTCATCACTTTGTGGCCAACTTAATGACGAACCTCTCTAGACTTAGCCAGATTGGTCCTCAGTCAGCAGAAAGGCACTTTGGTTATGAGGCCAGTGCTTAAAGCCTTCCCAGCTTGGCTAAGACTTAGCAGAGCTCACAGTCTGTCAGAGTCACCTCTTTGCCACAATGAGTAATTAGACGATTTTAGTGGGGAGTGGCTGAGTTCTAGTTCCAGAACATAAATGGCCAGGGATGAGAGAAAGGAGAAGGAAAGTCCCCTTCACCTAGTGCAGCCCTCGATAGAATCTGTAAATAGTCAAAGCTTGGCCTTGACACGTTGCCGCCTCAGGTCCACTGGTCCCCAGTATCCCCGTACTGCCCTAGGACACCCCCCCTCTTTACATTTGGGCACCACCAACTCCTCATCACCCCTTGCCCTACCCACTCTTTGCACACAGAAGTGCTCCATGTTCTAGAATTCTCTGCCTTCCTTCTTTCCAACACCCCCCCCCACCCTGCCAAAAAAACAAACAAAAAAAAAAACTCCCTTCCAAGCAGCTGGCTTAGGAAGGTGTTATAAAGAAAGCAATCTGATTAAACTAATTTACCCTTTCACAGTAATATGAAGGACTGATAGACCCCAATCCTCCCAGAACCATTTGCATTTTTAAAAGAGGATCCTGATTAGCCCAAATGAAGCTCTAATTGGTAGAATTTCAGGAAGCCTTACTGAGTGAATTGAATAGGATTTAAGCAGTTGGGGGGAGATCTGTTTGGGCAGGGATGCCAGCCTACAGGTCCACCAGCTCTGCATAGATAGGGTCCACTCTCTTGGGTCATTTCTGTCTGTCATACCTTTTCTGTTTCTTCAAACCACAGATTCTCTAAAAGCTCTTGTTTTTTCCTACCTCACATTAACTTCTATGGCAATAGCAGAAGGAGCCTAGTGTGATAGGATGGGAGGGCAGTGATGGTGTAGATAGAGACTGTTATTGTTGTTCAGTTGTTTGTGATCCCATTTGGGGGGTTTCTTGGCACAGATACTGGAGCGATTTGCCATTTCCTTTTCTAGCTCATTTTACAGATGAGGAAACTGAGGCAAACAAGGTTAAGTGACTTGCCCAGGGTCACACAGCTAGTAAATATCTGAGGCCAGATTTGAACTCACAAAGATGAGTCTTCCTGATTCCCAGCCCAGTGCTCTATCCACTGCACCACCTAGCCACCCAGACCGAGGCTACTCTGCAGGTAACATCTATGAGCTTGTCTGCTAGTTAAGTCAGTAAACAAGCATTTATTAAGCTCTTCTGTGGCAAACTCTGAGTATACAAAGAAAGGCAAACTCAAGGATCTTACATTCTAATGGGGAAGGCGACGTACAAAAAAATTACATGTAAGATAGAGTTGGTGAAAATGGAAAATAATTTCAGAGGGAAGCTAGGTACTACCAGTGTACTGAGTCGGGGCCACTTCAGTTTCAGCTGGTGCGGCTGATTCTGTCAGCGAAGAATTACTTGCCACTTACATAAAGGAACTAAAGTGTTTGAGGTCGGTTTTGAAAAGATCTTGAAGTTTTTATCATCCCCCATCTCATCATCCTCATCCCTTTTAATAAAAAGTTGACTAGGTTTTTATAGACTGGAATTCACTAAGGTATTATTTTGTGTGTTTTGAGAATTCCAATTCCGATTCCAGATGAATCAATACCTGGAACGTGGTTTTCAGCAGCAAACTGAAGGCTGGGGATTCAAACAAGGGAAAATGGTGGTTAAATAAGTCAGCCCTATACATAGGTTCCCAAAGTAGGCGATACCACCCCCTCAGGGAGCTGGAATGATGGAGAGGGGCAGTAGTAGCCTCAGGTGCAATTGTGGAGCATTGAATAAAAATAAGGGGGTGGTGGAAGTTTAAGGAAAGAAGAGAAGAAAGAAAATTTTGAAAAACTGTTCATAAATGTTTCTTCTGTTGTGTAACACAGTTGAAGTTGTAGTGATTACATTATTTTCCAAATAAACACAAAATGCAAATTATAACTGATCAATGGTCAAGTCGGCTGACAGGTCTTAACAAGCATGCGTTGGCAGGCAAGCTTGTCATGCATTGTTTGGAAGTTCAGCATGCATCAACAGGAATATGTACATGTAATGACTTGTTTACAATAGAATATTATGTAGTTGCATGGCTCAGTATTTTTTGTTTTGGTTTTTTTTTTTGGCAAGGCAGTGGCGTTAAGTGACTTGCCAAGGGTCACACAGCTAGTAAGTGTTATGTGTCTGAGGTCACATTTGAACTCAGGTCCTCCTGACTCCAGGGCCGGTGCTCTATTCCCTGTGCCACCTAGCTGCCCCATGACTCAGTATTGCATCATTAAAATTTCAATGCAGGAAACAAACTCACAAATTTACAATAAATTATTAAATTTAAGATGCATCATTTTTTTAAAATGTTATAATTTTTGAAATGATGCAAGTTTTTTTTTTTTAAAGTGTTAAACAGTTAAAGAAAGTAGATTTCTAGGAGGCTGCTAAGTAATTTTTTTTTAAGGGGGTGGTAGGCCAAATAAATTTAGGAACCATTGCTATAGAATCTCTTGTGGACATTGGGGTTTGGAGCAATGAGTTCTCATAAAGTCCTGGAGTCCAAAATAGTTCTCAGCTCATTTGGGCATCCGTATTTTGAGAGCTATCAGGGTGAGCTGGGCAAGGCTCTTTTGCTATGCTATGAGGAAAAGAAGCCAGATTGAGGATTTCTGATTTGCATACTGATGGGTTTTGTGGTGTGGTGGTTGTTTGTGTGTTTTTTAAATTCACTTAATCTGTGGTCTGAGACAAGCTGTGTGTCATAACAGGACAAGATTTTTTTTTTTTTTTTGCCCGGATTAGAAGCTGATGATGTTTTCTTACCATTTCAGAGCCATCATTGTTAGGAATGGAGAAATCATCCCCATGTCTTCAGAGTTCACGCCAGAGACAGAACGCCAGCGGCTCCAGTACCTGGTAAGAGTCAAACTTGATTGAGTACAGCAGTGTCAGGAGGCTCTGTGCGTCACCCCTTTTGTAAGGGAGCATGAGTGTGCTGCCAGTATAGCAGGGAGCCCCAAAGCGGCAGATGTTTTATGGTGTTAGTGCTACCTCATTCACCTTCTGCCTGGAGAAAGCTTGTTGGCATTGCATGAGATGATGTGAACCAGTCCCCCTCAGTGGTTATTAGTGTGACTGATTGTTTTTCTTTAACTTTTTTTAAATATGAAAAAAATTAGAGTCCTTTGGGGTCTGTGTGCATGTTTATATCTGTCATTTCCTGATATACTCCACATTGCACCCTCCCTAGTAACAAAGGAAAACAGTTCAGCAAAACTGACTAGACAACAAAAGCAATCACATCTCATAGTGTATGCAACGTTCTGTACCTGTAATCCACCACTCTACCAAAAAAAAAAATTGTGTTTTATCCTCTGTCCTCCAGAACTAAATTTGATCAGTGCAAGTGAATCTGATTTCAGCTGCCTGATGGCATTGTTTTCATTTACATAACAGCAGTCCGTGTGTACACTGTTCTCTTGGTCCTGTTTTCTTTGCTCTGTGTTACTTGATTCAGGCCTTATTTCTCATGCTTGTTTTTTTCCCTTGCACCGCAATAACATTGCATTACATTCACATACCACAGTTTGTTTAGCCATTACCCAATTAAAGGGCACCCTTATGGTTCTAATACTTTGCTGCCACAAAGGCTGGTGCTGGATGTGTGGGGGATCTTGCCCCCATTAACCTCCTTGTAGCCTATGCCCACTTTCATGCCCCAGTTTCTTACAAATTTAGTTTGATCTGAGAGTATGGACACTTTAGTGACTCTTTTCATTTAATTATAAATTGTTTTCCTGCGCGTTTGGAACAGTTTACACCTCTGTCAAATATTGATGACTTATTGTGGGAAATAGATTTTCTCACATCTATGGCCAGTATGTTACAAGCTGGAGGAGAGAAAAAACAAAAAACTTTTATACACAGGGGTGGGGGGTACACACACATTTATACCTTCCCAGTGGCCCCCCTTTTACCTGAAAAAGGACATTGGAACTTTCACTAATACCATAGAAGAAAAGATTTCTGCCCTCTCATAAATACTGTAAATTTCTTCTCCCTGACTCCCAGCTCACATTTCTTTAATGGGAGACATGCACCCTTTCTTCATTCAGTCATTTGACACTTGGAGGACAAATTCGGGGAGTCCTGGGGGACAGCGAGCTGTTTGTCCTTTGAAGTATCTCTTAGGAATTACCTAATTGACCCATGAACCTTTTTTTAGAAGAGGAGATGGAGGAGGGGCAGACTGTCCTGTGAAGGGATGTTAGATTTCTCAGAGCTTTTCTGTTCCGGTCTCAGATTTGACTTTCCTTTATTAAGATGCCCTTTCCTGCCTCCAGACTTCCAGGACAAAGATTTCTTTAGGGTGGCTTTCTTTGGGCACTCCCCTAAGGAATGCTGTTGCTAATCTTGAATAGCGATTCTCAAATTATAGAACCAGCTGTTTTCAGTCTGTACAGCTAGGTGGCGACACAGTGCTTTCAGCTCTGGGCCTGGAGTCAGGAAGACCTAAATTGAAATATGACTTCAGGCATTTATCAGCAGTGTGATCCTGGTCAAGTCATTTAACCTCTGTCTGCCTCAGTCTCCTTGTCTCTAAAATGGGGACAATAACAGCTCCTACCTCCCAGGGTTGTTATGAGAATCAAATGAGATAATATTTGTAAAGCACTTTGCAAAAAGCACTGTATAAATCCTAGTCATCATTATT
This sequence comes from Vombatus ursinus, assembly GCF_900497805.2. Taxonomy (NCBI): domain Eukaryota; kingdom Metazoa; phylum Chordata; class Mammalia; order Diprotodontia; family Vombatidae; genus Vombatus; species Vombatus ursinus. The sequence continues at coordinate 6,984,943 of NW_020950098.1, forward strand.
ATTGTTTCTTTGTATTTTGACTTTGATGTATATTGTTGTTGTCCAGTTATTCAGCTGTATGTGACTCTGACCCTGCGGACCCTACTGTCCATGGGGTTTTCTTGGCAAAGATACGGGAGTGGTTTGCCATTTCCTTCTCCAGTGGATTAAAGCAAACAAAGGTTAAGTGACTTGCCCAGGGTCACACAGCTAGTAAGTGTCTGAGGCCAGATTTGAACTCAGGTCTTCCAGACTCCAGACCCAGAGCTTTATCCACTGAGCTAACAAGCTGCTTCCAGGAGCACACAGCTTAGCCCGTGCATGCATACATGCATACATACATGCATATATGTATTTGAATCATCTGTTTAGACACTGTATCCTGTAGAACTACAAGCACTTGACATAATCTAAATTCCTCCATGATTAGAGTACTTTCCCCACGTAGTTCAGAAATCCCCATGTCGCTCTTCTCTGAGCAGTTGGGCCAGTAAGTTGGTCCAATTAGAAATGGAATGCATAAACATCCTGGTTTTCTGCTTTTTTTTTGTTCCAACAGGGATTGGTCATTTGTTAAGAGGCTGTGCCTTGAAACTGTCAAGTCCAACTAGAGTATTCGTATTGCAAAAGTCCTTGCCTCTTCTACCTAAATCTTTGCTTTAAAAAAAAAAAAAAGTGAGGTCGTTAGGAATACTAACAGGCTTGTTGCAAAGAAGAAACTTTAAAACAATTCGAGAACAATGAGAAGGAAATTTGGTCAAGGTTCTTCCTGTTTTTATTTTGTTTTATAAAATGTTATGTCTGCAAACAAGGAAAACAGCTTATAGGATGTGACAACATTAATGAAGACAAATAACTTGGAAAGATATAAGAATTCTAATCAACATAGTGACCATCCATGAACCAGGGGCCTTATGACGAGGCATGGTACTTACCTCTTGACAGACAGGTGATAGATTGAAGAAGCACAATGAGACATAAATTGTTTGGACACAGTCAATGTAGGGATTTGTTTTACTTCACTATATATATTTGATACAAGGGTTTTGTTTTACTTTCTTTTTTTTTTCCAGTGAAGGGTAGAAGAGAAAATAAATTTTTGATTGAGAAAATATTTTTAAATATTTTAAATAATTTATATGTAATATATTTTAAATATTTAAATTTTAAATATTATTTAATTAGTCATTTCCCCTTAAACTTTTCCTACATTGAACTTTCCTCTCTTTATTAAAATAATATTTTTCCCCAGTTACATGTTAAAAATTGTTTTAACATTTTTTAAAGTTTTGAGTTTCAGATTCTATCCCCTCCCCTTACCTTCTCCCTTCCTGATATGGTAAGCAATCTGATATAGGTTATACATGTGCAATAATGTAAAACATTTCCATATTAGTCATTTTCTACAGGAATACTTAAAAGGAAGACAGAAAGATAGGAAGGAAGGGAAAGAAAGAAAAGAAAATTTAGTATGTTTTAGTCTGCATTCAGGTAATACCAGTTCTTTCTTTGGAGGCAGATAGCATGTTTCATCATGAGTGCTTTAGGATTGTCTTGGATCATTGTATTGCTGAGAATAAGTCATACACATGAACTCTCCTTTCTAATGAAGAAAATCATTTGAGCAAATCCACCCTCTTCAGTGACTGCGTATCTTAATGTATACTCCATTCTGTGTCTGTAGTCCCCCACCTTTCTATTGAGAGGAGTGTTTCATCATCAGTTTTTCAGGACTGAGATGGGTCATCACAGTTCATCAGACTATGGCTACCTTTTGGTGTTGTTTTCATTTACGTTGTAATTGTTGGACTTCTCTCTCTTCTGGTTCTACTTGCTTTCTTCTGCATGAGTTGTTATGAATCTTCTATGGCTTCTTTTCCAGCTCAAACACTAACTAGTTATAGGACTCCAGGCAATTCAGTTAACCCCCCTGAGGCTTTATTTCCATTTCTTAATAAAGTAATAATGTTGGCCACAACTTAATATTCATAGGCATTGCACAACTACCATGGTACCTAGTACGTGTGACAATAGATATAACAATAGATCAACTCTCAATTATGTATCATAGTTCAGAGTACAGATATATTACTGTATTCCATACTGTATATGTTAATATACTGTACTCTAAGTATGACAAGCCTAATTCTGTCTTCACCATTTGGGATTTGCATGCAGTGTGAAGGAGGATGAATGAACACATGATTGAGTGACTATATTCGGTCATTCGAGTAGCCGATGGAGCTGCATTAAACAAACTCTGTGATTTGTAATTTCCTATTTGACTCCACTGGCCTAACTAAAATACCACTAAAAAGTTAAACATTTATTCCCCAGTCACTGGTTAGATCTCATTTTGTTTTTTTTATGATGTGATGGAAAGAACATTAAGATTTCAAAATACCCAGGTATTTTTTTTAATGTCCTTTACTGGAATTGTCGGAAGTTCAAAGACTGCTTACTCTGAGTAAATTATTAGTGATTTCACCAAAAATATAATTAATGGAATTTGGAATTCAGGAAGTTTGTGTATGAAACATGATAGATCATAGATTTAGAGCTTGGAAGAGTCCCATGAGAGGCCATCAGATCAACATTACATTTTATGGAATCTACAAAATATAAATCATAGTATATCACATAGCATAGAATCAGTGAAATAAATGAAGAAACTGAAGTTTTATTGAGATAAAGTAACTTGCCCAGAGACACACAGTCAGCAGCTAAATGTTTTGAAGTATCAGTGATGGTTGTTCTTGGCATGCAAAATCCAAATTTTTTCAAACTATTTGATGTGATAAGATACTTTGTTTTCTGACCTCTTTGGATGTTTCATTTGGATCTGTGGGGAAGTCTGACATTAGCTGTTTTTCAGGCAAAAGAGCTAATTTAGCAAGGCTATAGATTATGACTTCATCTTGGTGAATGTGGCACATGTGTGGTCATGGAGACTTCCATTGTCTTACTACCTTGGCAGATCATTTGGTTTTTTTTTTAATTTTAACATTTTATTTAAAGTTTTGAGGTCCAAATTCTGTCCCTCCCGACCCCCTCTCCCAAAAACGGTAGGCAATCGGATATTGGTTATATATGTGCAATTATGTAAAACATTTCCATATTAGTCATTTTGTCCAAGAAAGCTCGTATAAAACGAAAGAAAGAAAGTGAAAAATAGCACATTTCAGTCTGTATTCAAACAATATCAGTTCTTTCTATGGAGGCAGAAAATATGCTTCATCATTGGTCCTTTCTGATTGTCTTAGATGATTGTATTGCTGAGAATAGCTAAGTCATTCACAGTTCTTCATCGAACAATATTGCTATTACTGTGTACAATGTTCTCCTGGTTCTGATCACTTCACTATGCATTAGTTCATGTAAGTCTTTCCAGATTTTTCTGAAATCATCTTGCCTATCATTTCTTGTAGCACAATAACATTCCATTACAATCATATACCACAGCTTGTTTAGCCATTCCCCAGTTGATGGGCATCCCTTCGATTTCGTATTCTTAGCTACCACAAAAAGATTGGCACATCACTTTCTTTTTGGTTTCTGTCCTTTCCTTCTTTTTTATCTTTCCTTCCCTGCCTTTTTTTTTTTTTTTAAAGACTAGGTCTTCCCATCTCACCCAGGCTTACTCATGGGCCCAACCAGTCCCATTAATCGGGAACTTTGACCTGTTCCATTTCCAATTTGGGCTAGTTTGCTACTCCTTAGGCAACCTGGTACCTCTCCCCACCCTCATTTCCCCCTCCCACCAGGAGCTCACCATGTTGATGTAAAATTTAGGGCAGCACCCAGTTGTCTTAGCCCATGGTGGTTCAGAACTCTCTAGCTCAGGAGATCCTCCAGTCTTCAGTAGCTTGTATTATAAGTGTGTGCCACCGTACCTGGCAGAAGGAAAGAAGGAAGAAAGAAAGAAAAGAAAAACTATTATTTCTCATCTTTCCACATTGATCAATTAATAAATTATTTTGAGAGCACCCAACAAACTAGACCAGAGGAGATCTTTTTTTTTTCCTTTAACAGAACCATGATTTTGCAGAGGCAAGAAACAAACCTGGGGAAATAACTGGTCCTGGCCTACAGCCTTTACTTATATGGGGCTCACCTCCCTGTCATGTTGTAATGTTTTGTATCCTCATTGAAATACATGACTGAAACTTCACCCACCTCTGTTTCAAGGTGACAGTCAGGACCCGATCCTTAGTCTGGGTGCTTTGATAGGTCTGAGGTGGGAGAGTAATGGCTTTCGTCTGTTGGGTTGAGACATATTTATAAACTCTGATTTGATTACATTAAGATGTGCCATCAAGCTCCAGAGAGTGCTTCCATCCCAGCAGAATAATCCAAGCCTGCAGCTGTTTTTCATCAAGGCTAGTGTACAGAACAGAAGAAAGCTGGTTTCACATGCACATTTAATACACATAAGTGCAATGTCATCTAAAGTGATTCCTCAGAACCGCAGTTTTAGACTCTGTATCTGTAAAATGACTTTGTCCGTCTTCCTGTTTTTCCTGGTGCCGGGTCTCAGAAGGGGCTTCAAGTGAGCAGCCACGAGTCGGCCTCTTAGCTCTCTGCAATTCTTTATGCTCAGTAGTGACTTAGGAAGAGCGTACCTTAAGCCCGAACCCTGCTTTAAAGATGGAGTGTAGTCGTGAGATGAGCTGGCCCTCCTCCCTGCCTTCCACTTAACCTTGAGAGATAGTTGTTAAACTGAGTGAGCCTGGCTTCAATCAGGAGGCGTGATAGCAGAGCTTTATCTTCTCTTTGCTCTTAAAAGAGCAGTTCACAGTGTGATGGAAGATTAGACTCCACTTTTTGTGTCCCCCACCGCAGTCCCCCTTCCCCTCCCTTTTCTTTCCTTCCATAAAATTGTACAAGTCTAAAAATATTCTAATAAAAAAAGTCAGTGGGAAAAAAAACCCAACAGATACATTTTTCATATCTACCATGAGTCCCATTTTTCTGGATTTTTAGAGTGTGGTACTGTTCCAAGAAACGGTCCCCCTTGCCCTGTGGCAGCCCTTGTTTTGATCCTGCCCCCCACCTCTCAAAAGTATTCCAGCTTTTGTTTTCTGCCAGTTGTGTGGTAGGGGATAGGTGTGTGACTTTACACAGAATTTTCTATTTTCACTTCTTGTACGTGAAATAAAAATTAAGGATGTGCATATGTATGGGAAAATTGGATATGGAGATGAAGACAGGTGTTTTTTATTACCTTTATGAACACATGTTCTTTCTGTGATTTAATGGAAGAAAACAAGAAGGGTCCAAATATAGAAATGGCTGGAGAAGTGACATGTGACCTTCGTTGTTATGGCGAGCCCTTTATAACTCCGGGTCCCATGCGATTCTTTGATGTATAAATTCCCATGTCGACCTAGACAGTGACGTGCAGAATTTAGAAAGTTCCTAAGAGCATATTCTTGAACGTCAGTGTTTTTAGATACAAGTTAGGAGTGGTTCCATGATAGAAAAGTCCTGCCTATGTTGTACCTTAGACTTCCCCAGTTTTATATTTCTCCTTCAGTTTTTCTCAGAAACATGAGAATTCTTTTTTTTTAAAGGTATAGTCTCATAAATCAAGTCCTGAGCACTGACTCTCAGAGAGCGATCTCATCTGAGTGTTAATCCACTGGTAGTTTTGACATCGTCACTCATTATATTTCATTTGTGACCTTACACTTTCTTTACCCGTGAATCACCTTGAACTGAAAACATTCTAATCTCTCCTCTGCCTTAATATGATGGATCTTTGCCATCCCTTTCTCCTTTTGACTTCAGTCTTTCCCAACATTAGGGTCTTTTCCAGTGAGTCCTGTCTTCTCATTATGTAGGCCAAATGAGGGTGGTTGGCCACCCTTATTCCATCTTTAGGGAGAACAGAGTTCCCCATTTTCTTCAAAGAAAGTGGTTAGGCCTTTGGTAAAGGAGAAAAGCAGTTGTTTCAGAATTGATAGTTAACAAAAGTGACTTTAAACTAAAACATTGTCTAATATGAGTACTAAAGAACCTAAGAAAAGGAGGGTAGGCAGTGTGCTTCTATACCTCTTGCCCCCAGACACTAGTGTCTTCCCTTTCATGGTTACTCTATATCTCCTTTATGTATTTTATATATTCACTACCTATATGCACTTAGCACAGTGTTTAAAACATAAGAGGTACCTAATAAACACTTTTGTGGAACCTTGTAAATGTGCCCTATTATGGAAACTCCCAACTACTTTAAAAGGTCTACATTTTGTTTATTGAGTTATTTAGGATTTGTATCTTGTCTATTTCCAAAAATAATTTGAGATACCTTCCTTGCAAAATCAAACAATAAAAAATTTTTTCAACCCAAAAAAATTATTAAAAAGGAGCAGAAACATAGATATTACTAGGTACCTGGGATGAGTTCATGACTAGACTTGAATTCTGAATTTATCTTTGAGTGATCAAGCAAAAGATGAAAAAGGGAAATATATCAGACTATATATAGTTCTTACCATCTGACGAAGGAAGAATATTAGTTCATGTGAAACATTTCCATTTTCTTTATTAGTGTAAATTTAACCACCCACAAACATAAGTATTTAATCACGTAATAGTAAAAAAAAAAAAACACCATAAACCTTCTTTATTTTAACATATATATGTTAATTTTAACAAAGTAGTAGCAAAACTATCTTGCCCCTTCTGAACTTTTTTCTAGTCTATTTTTTTCCAGTTTTGTTGCTGTTATTATTATTAGATTCTAAGACTTAGAGCTGGAAAGAAATCACCTTAGAAATCACCTAGTCTAGCCCTCTTGTTTAACAGAAGAGGGAAAGTGAGGCACAGAGCAATTAACAGACTTGTCCAAGTTCACATAAACAATAAACAAGTTCTGGCCTCTGAGCCCAGGCTTTCTGAGGCCAGAACCACTGCTTTTGCATTACCACAGCTTATTCCACGGTCGTCAGTGAGGAAAACATTTTTTTCCTGGCACTAAATTTAAAAAGGAATCACATGGCTCTGGTAAAACACCTTGGGTAAAATAGCGTCTTCCACTTTGGCTTCTCAAAAGACGTAGAAATATTGTTCAGATAGACATTTCCTATATCAACCCTCTATCGAGGCAGAAGATAGAACAAGCTAAACTATGATTCATTGAAGACAGGGAGAACTGAGATAATGCAGTCCAGATTCACAAATTCAGGAGTGAATATTAGAGGGAATATCAAAACCTAGACTAGTATAGTAGAATATCAGAGAAACAAGATGAGTATACCCAGTCCTTAGGGAGAGGGACTGAACCTATAATTTAATTGGTAAAGGGGGAATTCCCCAATGATGAGGAAACTCTCTCTACCAGTATAGATAGATCCCTTCTCTGCAATTGTTAGAGCCAGGTAGGTGGGTACAGTGGAATCAGGAAGACTCGGACACTAGCTGTATGACCCTGGGCAAGTCACTTACCCATTGCCTGCTTCAGTTTCCTCACCTGTAAAATAAAGATGATAATAGCACCAACTTCACAGAGTTGTTGTGGGAATCAAATGAAATAATATTTGTAAAGCACAGTGCCCAGCACATAGTAGGTGCTTAATAAATGCTTGTGACCTTCCTTTAAAGAATTGCCTATATCCCTATATAGGTTGTGACTAGGGTAATACAGCCATTATATATCAGAGGATCAGATTGAACATCAGTCTTCTTGGCTACTAGGCCAGCACTGCTTTCTTATCACCTCACTAGTTAGAAAAATTCAGTTCCTCAGAAACTAGTGGTAAGGTCAAAAGTAAAACAAAAAAACCCCCACCGTATGTAGCAGAAACCCTATTTCTGCTTATTTCATTGGAGAAAATTAAGACACACTCCTGGAAGAACCCCCTTTTTCACTCATGTGTACCCAGATCACTAACCCCTAAATAACAGTTTCATGAAGAACACTTCCTAGGAAGGGAAGGAGATGGCGGTGGGGATGAGGTAGCAAGAGGAGAAAGCTGGAGTTGGCCAACCTGCTGCCCAGGGTGCAAGAGAGAACTACCAGACTTAGGAGCCTCCTTTGGACTGTGAACTTTTTCGTCTGATTCTGAAGTAGTTTGCCTGTGATTCCTGAGGTGGTAGCTATGAGTTCAAACTGTGAAGGAAATGAAAGCTGGCCTCTTGAACCTTTGAAACCAACCATGGTTGCCCTGGGATAATGATTCCAACACATGTTGTCCTCTTTCTCTTATCACCTGAATGTGTGTTTGTGGGATGTATGTGTGTGTGGTACCTACTCTACAGAGAAATCTGTCTGTGATAGTGAAAAGTAGCCCATCGAAGGAAAAATAGATATAATTTCATTTTTTGTTGTTTAGTCGTTTTTCAGTTGTGTCTGACTCTTCATGACCCCATTTGGAATTTTCTTGGCAAAGATACTAGAGTGGTTTGCCTAATTATAAGGCACTTAGTGCAGTGCCTAGAACGTAGTATAAATGTCAGGGTTTTGTTTTTGTTTTTTTAATAAATTTATAAATGTCAGTTATGATGATGAAGAAGATGATGGTGGTGTTCTGAAACTTAGCAGAAGTATAGAAACGGCTCTTGAGAAACCCTGACTTCTTATCTGCGAGACAACCCACCTCACCCACGGGGTCCTATAAGTAGGTTAAACATTTTTCTCAAAAAAAAGGATCTACAAGGGGCAGCTAGGTGGCGCAGTGGATAGAGCACTGGCCCTGAAGTCAGGAGGACCTGTGTTCAAATGTGGCCTCAGACCAAACACTTGACACTTACTAGCTGTGTGACCCTGGGCAAGTCACTTAACCCCAATTGCCTAAAGAAAAAAAAAAGGATCTACAGATAAACTTGGAGAAATACTCATTTGACACCCCTGAATCCTGTACCATGTAACGGAAGATAAATTTTTTTCCTGCAAAAGTTTTAAAGTGTTAGAGTTACCAAGTAACCAACTTACATAGGTGCTCTTGTTAGCTCAGCTCACCTTCCTGGGCCCCAGAGATCCCTTCTATACTTGTATATAAAAAGCTCACTTTAAAACATGCCCTCAATAATTGACCACAGCTGCTTCTAAAATGCCTGCCTAGTGTTTTTTGTTGTGACAGCAGAGATATGTTTGGACTCTTTGAAGGGTCCAAGGAAGAGGGGCAGTGTTTCTGAAAGCCTAAATGGAGTGAAATCAAAGCCAAGTTGATAAAACATGCCGGTTTCTTTACCTTTAGTAGAATTTAGGGCTGGCTTTTAGGGATCATTTAGGCCAGAGATGTGCTGGTAAATGTTTAACAACCAGCTGATGGGGGAGGAGGGAGGGAAGGCTGAGAGCTTGTATGCATTACACATTTTTAATTTTCATCTGCATTATTAAAGTTTCTCCATTACTGTCTTAAGTCTGGACAATCAACAAAACAAATCAAGCCCTGATTTGTAGAATCTGCTGGTTTCCAAGGTTGTAAATGTTCACATTGAACATTTAACAGACGGCTCTCGGAGCCCCATTCAAGCAGGATCCAGCATATCCATGATCTAATCTAGTCCAACCCAGCTCCTCTTCCATTTTACATGTAAAGAATCTGAGCCCTAGAGGGCGAAGTGACTTTCCCCCAAGGCTACCCAGGAAGGAAGTAGCTACATCAGGATTTGAACCCAAGCCTTCTGGCCCCAAATCCATGGATCTTTTCCTTCTACTATAACTGCATTCTCTCTTAATGAATGAAAAAGAGGACTAAATTACTGTTAGACTGAGAGCATTCTTATGGGATAAAAATATTTCATAGTTCTTTTACTAATATTTTAGAAATAGATTATACTAAGGCAGTTTTACAAGAATTTTATATAGACTATATATATATGTATATATACACATATACACATACATATGTTTTTGTTCAGTCGTTTTTCAGCCCTATCTGACTCTTTGTGACCCCATTTGGAGTTTTCTTGACAAAGATACTGGAGTGATTTGCCATTTCCTTCTCTAGTTCATTTGACAGATGAGGAAACTGAGGCAAACAAGGTTAAGTGACTTGCCCAGGGTCACACAGCTAGTAAGTATCTGAGGTCAGATTTGAACTCCGGTCTTCCTGACTCCTGGCCTGGTGCTCTATCCGACTGTGTCACAGCTGCCCTCTCTGTGTGCACGTATAGAGAGCCAGAGAGAGCACTTTATGATTTATAATTTAATTATTACATTGACTTTCTAAGCTAAGTAGACATCAGCTTGGATGAACACCAAGATTTCATACAACACTTAAGATTCTGATTTTACTATTCCAGTATAGTTTTTCTTTTACATATACATTTCAGGGAAAGTGGATTCGTTCTATCTTCACTTTGCCCTTTTCTGTTAGAACTAGGCACCTCTCTTTTATGATTTCTTGAAATATGGTATCCAGGTTTTTTGTTTGGACCTGATTTTCAGGGAACTTAAACTCTCTCTTCTCGACCTGTTTTCCTTTTGATAGTAGATACCTCACTTTTTGATTTTGTTCCACTATGTCTTATTTTCACCTGGGGTCATTGATTTCTTATTGTTTTATTACATTTTTCAGGGAGTCTACTTACTTGAGTAAGATTTTCTACCTTCTATTCTAAGCTATTTATTCTTCCATTTTTTTTACCCTTCTAGAGCTCTAATTTGAGCTGTTTTTTCATTTCTTCCAGCCGCTCTTAGAGTCCTTGTGGCCAACCCATTCTTTTATCTAAGGTTCCACTTAAACTTGTAGGTTCACTCTCCTCTTTGGGGTTAACCTTTAAGGCCTTTATTAATCCACAGTATTCCTCATATTGTGTTTGGTGGTTTCTTCTGTTTGCTCATATCTCCAGGCATAGTTTCTGGATAGGGGTTTTGTACCAGGGTCCTCCCTCACACTCTTGGATGGGCTGGGCAGGCCCTATTTCTTCTGTCATTTGGATTCTGTGTCACTCCGTGTATATTTCTGCATGTAGTGGCCAGGACTGGGGGTACCCTCTGACACAGTCCCTGGCTTCTGCCTCCTCTGTCAGCCCGTTGTAGGTATTGACCTCTACCCATCACTGTCTCCTTTCTCCCCAACTGGGCATTGACTCCATTCCCTGTTATGAACCTGAACAGACCCCACTCAGATGCTGAAGATCACATTTGTCTCAAGCCTTAGTCACCCTGAATATATACCTAGTTGTTGAACTGGTCTTTTCTCTTTCTGTCATTCTGTATACTCACTAATTGTTCTATCCTGTCTTAGGAACTGGCTCTATCTCACTCTGCTACTTTGATAAGCCACGCTGAGATGTTTCTAGCTTCTGCCCTTAATTCTCAGAGCTTACACTGGCGTTCTCCACCCCTGTCTAAAGCCTTCTTTGAGCAGCCTCTCCAATGCTTGTGGCTGTCTTCTTGTGCAGTCCTGGTCTGGCTGGAGATGCTTCTGCTGTCTCTGTTGGGTGGCTTTGATCATTTTCTTTCACCCTTTTAGGTATTTTGTTAGAGTGTACGTGAGAGAACTGGTTCCTCTACAAGCTTTCATGTTGACATCTTAACCAGAAGTAGTTATTAATACAGACAAATATAATAACAACAATAATAATAAAAGATAAAACATTAGATACTAAGTGAAGTTTTACTCCTTGGCCCCTTTTATAGAAGACTTTGTTCTTTCCTTGTCCAGATATCTAATATGCCTGGGTCAGCTGCTAAATATGCCCAGAGAGTACACGTCCACTCACTCTGGGAGCCGTTTCATGTTTCTCATATGGATGGTGGGAAATGACAAATTTAAACTTCCCAGGCCAGGAGTACTGCTGTGGAATATGCCTCAAAAATTGCCTACATCTTAGAGGCTTAATTCAATCACTTTCTTGCTAGCAGGAAATAGAGAAGAAGAAGAAAATAATCACCAAATGGGGTCCTCTCTTGCAATATACTGATTAGAATGTCGCCTCAGGCAAGCTTTGACTGATGAAGCCACATCAACACCTGGTTGCTGAGGAAGGGTTGGGAAGAAGCCTCTCGATACCTTCCAAAAATCTGTTGTCCTTGTGTTACCCACTCCACCTGCTGGGGGAACCACCTTGGAAACAAAGCCCAGGCCTGTTTGAACCCTTTCCTGGGGCTTGAGCCTATTCTCAAAGCTCAGTTGAACAAGAAGAGGCAGTGAGACAGCTTTCATGACAAAAAAATTCTCTAGAGTAAGAATTGAGCTATTTTTTAAGCAAGCTAAATATGACTTAGAACAGTGTGGAAGGACATGCACTACATCGTAACACATCCCTTGCTTACTTCCTGAGCTAAAGTAGAGTGATATTTCCCAAGGTTGTAGACTTTGACCTTTTTGGTTCTGTGATAGGAAGCAGTATCTTCTAGGGCCTTGCCAGATAGTGTCTTAAGAGGTATTGAAACTTTCTTTAAACTTGATTGGCTAAAGAGATTGGTCCAGGTTGTTTGTTTCTGTTTGCCTGAATTTTTTTGTTGTTGAGTAATTTTTCAATTGTGTCTTGACTCATTGTGACCCCATTTGGGGTTTTCTTGGCAAAGATATTGGAGTTGTCTGCCATTTCCTTCTCCAGCTACAGATGAGGAAATTGAGGCAAATGGGTTTAGATGACTTGCCCAGAGTCACACAGCTAGTAAATGTGTGGGGCTGGATTGGAATTCAGGTCTATCTGGCTCCAGGCCCAGTGCTCTATCCACTTTGCCACCTAGTTGCTTGAATTCAAAAGGCCAGAAGGAGATCCACCTACCTTTCTGACTTCTGACCTTGGACCTTGAACATGACCAACACAGAGAAACTGTGTCCAGAGGAATCAGCATGATGTCCTCACTTTGTTGCAGATGCTTTCCCTGCCATGGTAGTTAACCCTTTGTTAACTGTTGGGTGACACTTGTCTTGTCTCATTCCAATATTAGACCTAAACAACCAGAAGACTAGCCTAAGTCAGGCCCAGCCTGGCTGGCAGACGCCAGCCATCATCATCATCACCACCCTTGTTGTTATTGTTATTGTTTAATGTGTACCGACCTAGAAATTAAAGGGGTGGGTAAGTCTGAGTGACACTGGCTGTAATCACCAGTTGTCTTATAAGAACAGGTCTTGTTATCAGATGTTTGCAAGCATCACATTTCAGGAACCAAGCTCCACTTGCTATGCCATAAGCTTCAATTCTGTAGAGACTGTGGAAAATGGAAATTTATAACATAGCAACTGATTGTTGGTTTCTAGAATGTGATGTGTAGATCTGTGATGCTCTGTCACCTAGAGGGCAATGAAGGGGTGCACAGTGGGCTTAAGCAGGCTGTGACACATTATAAGTGAGGAATTATATAAGAGAAGCAATGTAGAGGACATTGAGAGAAATGTGAAATCAGGGAAAAAAAGATGCACCAGCCACATAACTAGGGTAAGGGATAACTTGATTGACGGATGATACTCTCCATTGGGATCCATCCAATATCAAGAGAATGTGAGGAAGGGTCCTGAAAGGTTCAATGGATACTCTGGAAGGTTTGACACTGACAAGTGTCAGGCAGACAGGATGGACATCCGTGGATGAGTTGCAGTCTACGTCACTGAAAACCTGCTTCAGTGAGATCACTGATCCATTGGAATATTGGCCTATACGTTATAAAATGCATAAGAGAGGGGAAATTTGTTAGTTACTGTTGCATCTTCACCAGTGTCTAGTATGAGGCCTTGAGCATCGTAAACATTTAAGAAATGGTTTGTTGAATAATGAATGAACCAATGTTTAGAAGTAGCTGAATACAAATTAACTCTCTGCATGTGAGGACCCTGGCCTCCTTGCTGTCCCTTATACATCTCCAGATTCCAGGCATTTTTACTGGCTATTCTACATTCCTGGGATACTCTCCTTTCTCGTCTCGTTTCCTGACTTCCTTGACTTCCTTCAAGACCCAGCTAAAATCTCATCTTACAAGATGGCTTTGCCAACACTAGTGGATATAGTGCAAGGCCTGGAGTCAGGAAGACTCATCTTCTTAAATTCAAATCTGGCCTCAGACACTTACTAGCTGTGTGATGCTGAGCAAGACACTCAACCCTGATTGCCTCAGTTTCCTCATCTGTAAAATGAGCTGGAGAAGGAAATGGCAAACATCTCCGGTATCTTTGCCAAGAAAACCCCAAATGGAGTAACAAAGAGTCCGACACAGCTGAAAAACTGAACAAAGTACCTTTCCTGTATCGATTAGCTCCAATTTATCCTGTGTATGTCTTGTACGTAGTTGTTTTCATATTGTCTCTCCCATTAGACTATGAGCTCCTTAAGGACAGGGACTGGCCTTTCTCTGCATCCCCAGGGATTAGCACATTGCCTGGCATGTGGTAAATGCTTAATAAATATTTATTGGTTGGCTGACTCATTGACTTTCTAGAGAGCTCTCTGGAATTCTTCAGACCCTTGGCTTTTAGGTTGAACCCGGGAGGTCCTCAGGGGGATCCTCTCCCATCAGCATGTCCAAAGAAATTAGAATCCTTATATCCTAAATATCCCTGGGAAACAGTCCATTCTTGAATCCCCTGAGAACTCAGGTATGTCTTAAACCTAAAAATTAGGCTATTGATCGGCAGCAACCCCAAGCCTCAATCAATTTCACCATAGCTTTAAGAGCCCCCAATCCAAGAGGATCCTGAAACCAAAGCCAGATGAGGAATGACTCTCAGTCCCCAAGATACCTGCCCCCCACTCCAGACTCAGGAGTCTGGAGAAAAAACCCAATATACTCCACCCAGCCAATTAGTAAACATTATCTGCTTCTATCTGAGGAGGGGGTAGGCAGGAATAAGCATTGATGCAGGTATTTGTGGGGGGTACAAAAGCCCAGCCTGAGCATAAGCATTTCACCTCAGTGGATAGCTGGGTTTGAATTCTGAATGTGACAATGAGGCTGTTTGTCTCGGAGTAATTCCGCTGTTTGTTCAAGACTTTGTAGCGGGAGCAGAGATTTGGTGGGGGGAAGGAAAAGACCATCTGCTCCAGTATGGCCCTGCACTTACATGATCAAATTACCACTGAGTGGGATGGAGAAACTCCAGTAGAAAGTTCCTGCCTGGTGTCTCCAGCCCCAGCCTGCATCACTAGTCCATTGTATTTATTGGGTAATAAATATGCAGACACATGGTGAGATGCAGTGTTCATTCTGTGTAGACAGCTTGCCCAGAGCCCACAAAGCCAAGGAGAAAAAGGTCAGGGTAGCCTTTCCTGCCCTTTTTTTTTAATCCCTTGGTGAAGGATGAGGAGAAAGAGATTGTTATAGGAGGGTCAAGGTTTACACCCCAAATGTGAATATCTTGCAGCTCAGTAATGTGCCAGGCAGAGGCTGGAAACTGCCTCAGATTTCATAGATTGGATCAATCACCTTATTTTAGAGATGGGGTAACAAATGAGCCCAGAAGACAGACAGTGAAACTTGCTACCCACTTCCTGACCAAGAAGTGATGGACTTGAGGTGCAGAATGGGACATACATTTTTGCACGTGGACAATGTGGAAGTTTGTTTTGCTTGAATGTGCATATTTGTTATTATGAGTTTTTTTCCTTCCTCCCCCTCCCCCACCAATGGATGGAGGGATGAAAGGAAGAGAAAATAGATTTTTGTTAATTGAAAAAAAATGGATTAAATTTTTAAAAAGGAAATATCTAAGCAATAAGACACAACCAGTGTGAGAGTTTGTTTTGCTTGAATGTGCATATTTGTTATGATGAGAGTTTTGATTTTCTTCTCTCCCCCCATGGATGGAGGGATGGAAGGGGGAGAAAATAAATTTGTGTTAATTTAAAAAAATTAGATTAAATTTTTAAAAAAGCAACATCTAAGCAGTGAGACTTTTTTTAAAGTATCAAAATAAGAATAGTGACTAGGACTGGGGAGTGCTTTGGAATATCCATCTCAGGCCTTAATAAAAACAAATGTGCTCTTGTATTCTTTAGCACCAATTGAAAAGTCAAATTGCCTTTTCTTAACTTGTATAAATTTATGATTTCACAGAGTACTTTTCTGAGAGCACTCAGTTTCTAAAACCTGTTTTCCTTTCCTGGGGGGAAGAAAAAAAGTCTCCGGTTTGTTGTTGTTTCTTTAAGCATCTGCCTGGATTTGTAAAACATTCGGCGAGTGTTGTTTCATGCCCTAAATGTGAAGTTTGTTTTTTTTTTTTTCCTTCTCCTTTTTCCCTTCCCACTATTAGGCTTTCATGCAGCCTCACTTGCTGGGAAATGAGTTCACACATTTGGAGTTTCCAAGGAGAGTACAGAGAAAAGAACTTGGAAAGAAGATGCTCTACAGGGACTTCAATATGACAGGCTGGTAAGAACACATCCCCTCCTTGGTAGGAGTAAAGGAGGCATCCTCAAAAAAAAAAATCCATTTATGCATCTGGTTGGATGAGGAAGAAGAGGCAGGCGTCTGCAGATGTCTTTGTGGTAATGGAAAAGGGGCTACACCAGGGATGGGGAGCCTGCGGTCTCAATGCCACATTGCTACAGTTGAGGACCTAGAGGGCCACCGGTGGCCTCGAGGCCACAGGTTCACCAACCCTGGACACCGTTTTCTGCCGTGTCTTAAGTGCCAGGATTGAACCACTCCAGGTGCGTTGGTCTCCGCCGCCCCCTTTTCGGGGTTTGAGGCCTGCTTCTCCAGCCTCTCAAGTAGAAGGCATGTTGGATGGAAAGCATCTTAGGACCATGTTTGTTGGGTTTTGTACTTGTTTTGTAGCGCCCCCTATGAGTAGTACTTCTTCCAGTTTGCACTTACTCATGGAAATTGTTTATGTCCCCAGAGGTGGGTAGCTGCACCCACCCTTGTGCATGGATGCTTCTTAAAAAAAAAAAAACAAAAACAAAAACCCAAGTGCTCAAAAATCTCTGATGCTGTGTTTTTCATTAGCAGTCAGCCTTTAGACACAATTAGCTCAAAGCAAAAGCATTTGATAAGATAATAATAACTGACATTTATATAGTCCTTAGTATGTGCTAGGCACCGTGCTAAAGGCTTTACAATTATTATTTCATTTGAACTTCACAACAGTCCGGGAGGGTAGGGTGCTATTATTATCATTCCCATTTTACAGATGAGAAAACTAAGGCAAACAGAAGGGAAGTGACTTGCTCAGGGTCCCACAGCTAGTAAATATCTTAGGCCAGATTTGAACTCAAGTCTTCTTGACTCCAGACCTGGTGCTTTTGTCTGCTGTACCGCCAAGCTGGCATAGAAGTAGCCATAAAATATTCCCTGTTAGAAACCTGGGGTATACTCTCCCACAAGTACATAGAGCATTCATGGGGAGAGTGGGTAGTCTAGACATAGAGTATAGTGGTACTGAGACATATCTGTGTAGAGGATGACTGTAGTCAAGGTTACGCGCTCCCTAGACCCGAGACCTTGCTTCTCCTTTGCATCCCATCTGACCTGTCAGATGTTCACTGAGGCCTGGACCTCCAGAATCTATGTCCATGTCTCTGAGAGAGTTAATCCATTCATCTTTGGAAGTCCTGCCTTAAGGTCTATTGTCAGTAAGCCATCTTTCAGTCATGTCCAACTCTTCATGATGGTGTTTGGGGTTTTCCTGGCAAAGATACCATACTGGTTTGCCATTTCTTTCTCCAGCTCATTTTATAGATGAGGAAACTGAGGCAGACAAGTTTAAATAACTTGCCTAAGGTCACACAGCTAATAAGTGTCTGAGGCTGGATTTGAACTCCTGAAGATAAGTCTCCTTGACTTCAGGTCCAGCACTCTATCCACTGCACCACCTAGCTGCCTTCCTTAGGCATAATCATTAGTGACCAAGTAAATGCAAACTAGCCCAGTGTATCTACAGTCAGTGCTTATATCTACTGTCTGCGCGTAGACACTAGACCTTCTTGCTTCACCAGCAGAATGCCTAGACCATCTTGCCATCTGCCTACTAGTACATCACATCTTTTCTTCTTTAGACCTCATTCAGTCCTGGGTGGACAGATGTGGTTATGTTCCTTGTCTTGTACTCTTTAGCTCTTTACGCCCCCTACCCTGGCGCCCCAAGAAAGATTACTTTAGTTTAGGTTTTGGCTTACATCTAGATCTACCCCAAAGCAGGGAGTAGAAAGCTACATAAGATATACTCTAGATCAGATATGGAGATAGCTATTTCTTCCCCATAAAAGAATTACCAAACCTAAAAGGCTCTCACAAGTCCACATTGACAGAGACTTAAAAGAGGATACATAATTTATAACTACTATTATAATTAATAATTAGTAGTATGGTACTATAACTATAATAACTTATAGCTATTATTTTATTCTCCCAGGAGGTTAAGACTTAAACTGAGGCAGTTTGCAGGATTATTGAATGGGCATTGTTGTATTTCACCTCTGCTAAGCTGGACCAAGGCTTGGGCTCATTCTCTTGTCCTTGGTCATCCTTTCCAAGAAGTGTTGTATTGACTGTGGAGAAGGCACCTCTCACACTGTGTAAGGACTCAAGATCTCCGGACCTCTCAAACTCAAAAGTCAGTGCCCACACTCAACTTCCCAATATCATTGCTTAGTCATCTAAGTTCAGAACCCCCCAAAAACATGCAATAAAACAATCAGTTAGGAGCCCAAGGTCCAGTCAAGGTCAGACTTGACACAGTGCCATTTGAGCTCCATATGGGTAGGGATGGGCAGCGGCAAAGTTCCATCCCTCACCCCTCCAGGGAGAGGCTTGAATAGTCATGATGTGATGCAGATGGAAAGAAGAGAAACTAAAGGTGGATCCTTCCTTTTTAAAGATCTGCTGAGTCAATGATTCTTCTTGCTCAATAAGGATTCTCTCTCAATAAAGAATTTTTTTTTTTTCAGAATTTATGCCAGGAAATGAGTAGGAAATATAAAGGTATGGATAGGACCTTGAAGATCAAACAGAGAAGTTTGTGGGCAGTAAGAAAGCCGTGGAGATTTATTGAGCAGAAAGAAGGGTTTAACCTGGGCTAGTCTTCTAGCAGTTTGTGAGAGGGGCTAGGAATGAGAAAGACAAAAGTCAGGACATCTGCTATGTAAATAGGGGGTGATGAAGACCTAAACTTAAGGGGATGGCAAAAGAAATTGAAAAAGGACAGGATGGAAACAAGAACAACCAGTTTGAGGACTGATTATTTCTAGGAAGTAAAGGAGAGAGATGAGTCAGAGATGCTTCCAGGATGACCTATTGATAAAGGCTGGGAAGGTGAGAGGCGATGACCACTTGGGGGTGGGGAGGTACAAGTGATGAGGTCCCTATGTTCTTTTTTTCTTCCTTAACTTGACCTTCACATACCTTATTATTTGTTTTGAAGGGACCAAAGATGGTGTTCAAACATCCCACGCCTGTACACACGGTCTTCTCAGCATGCCTCTAGATGATGGCAGTGTTGGTCAAGTGGATTTGGGTAATGGTAGACATTGAAATTCTAGGTCCTCAAGCAAAATTGGGCTGACCAGCCTTCTTCTACACCCCAGCCCCCAGGATACAGGGTCTCCACACACCAGTAAGGAGGCAGAGAAAAGACAGAGAGATGATATTTACCAGAAAGAATTTTCAGTAGTAATTTTCCTAACCCCTCAACCCTCAGATGGGTTTCAAAAGTATCAACTCTAAATATACCTAGAAAAATGTAGTGCTTCTAATTGGACACACAGTATTAGGTCGGCTTTCTCTTGTATGTGGCACTGGAAATGGAGAGCGTGGGAGAGAATTCGGGTCCTTAGAAGCCTTGCCACACAACTAACTATGATTATGTGCCTTTCAAGAGGGATGGTGGGGCAGGGATCCTTTCTCTTGCCCAGCTTGTATGGATTACAAAAGGTCATTGTCTACAGGACCCACAGAATGGAATTGGTCTCTTCCCTGACTTCCTTCCCTCTCCTTCCCCTCCCCCCACTTCAAATAAAATTTCCACTGTGGTTTTTAACCTCAAAAGCCTACACTGGCAGCATCTGGGCCAAGGACCCACCCACTCACCGCTCTTCCTTGTCGCATTAGGACAACTGCTGTGACCCAGCTTTACTAGTCCAAGTTTGGCCTATAATTACTTTGAGATTCCCCCCCTCCTTTCTGTACTCTCCCCACGGATCCAGCACCCACTCTTCTCTACCTGATGTCATCCTTGCTAGTGCCAGAAACCTAGCCACTGCGCCAAACCCAACCTACTTCCCTCCTTCCCCCATGTGGGCAGAGCCGCCATTACAGCTTCCATGCACGCCGTAGCTGGCATTGTGTTTGTAGAAACTTTGTCTCCCACAGCACAAGCCCCAGAACTGTCTCAGGCTGCAGTTGGCTAGCAAGAGGCTGGGTTGCTGGTTTTGAAAGAGCAGTTTCCCACAGCTGGCTCCGTGGCACAAGGTCCTGAAGCCTGTGGCTGCTGGTGGGTGGCTCATCTTTCCCATGGAAGGAGTATGTTCTTGCTCTAGCCACATGCTGCTTTCTGAGCCAAGCCAGGAGGGGCTGAAAAGGGCATCTGTGCCAGGAGGGAAGCAGCTGTTCCAGGGCTGAGGGGGCCGGACGGGTAGAAGCCACACAGAGGGAAGGAAATGCTAATCATACAAATGATGCCATCGAGAATCTAGGTAGTTTTGTTTGTAAAATGGTGTGGTATGGGACTCCTTCAAACTAGCCTCTCCCTGCCATTTGGGTGTATTATTTTAAGAGAGCTATGCCACAGGGCACTAAAAAGCAGCATGTTAATGGAAAGAGGTCCTGTCCAGTTCTAAATCTCGGAAAGAATAGGTACCCTCGGCTGGAAGTCGATACTTCCCTACAATTGAGTTTTAGGGAGATTGTGCCTTAGAGAGGAAGGAGGCCTGGTATCTGAATCCAGCTCTCCCAATAGCAAGTTGCTTCCTCTGTCTGGGTGGACTTGATCTCTGAAGCTCATTCCTCCTCTGAATCCATCTTCCTGTGTTTCCACAGCTGCTGCTGGCTTAGCTCTATGGCAGAGGGTAAATCACTTCACTTATTTGGTTCTCAAGTTTTTTGTTTTTTCATCCGTAAAATGTGGCAGCTAGTATCTCTTGGGATCGAATCAAGAGCACGCTTTCTGTTCTCTAGGTCCCATCTTTTCTCTCCTCTCCTCTCTTTTCTCCTTTCTTCTCTTTCTCTCTTCTGCATATACCTGGGCTATGGAATCTAAGGAATTTTTGCCAGGAAACTCAATGACATCATTTCTCATGTCACCATTCTCTGGGACCAGTAATGTAAAATAACCCCTTCCCATCCTTCTAGATAATAAAATGGGAAGGGAGAGTGGGAAAAGAAAAAGTTTGCAATGCTGGGAGCTACTTAGAAACTAAATATACCCAGCAGCAAAAGCTTTAAAAAAATTTCTTTAATAATTTTCTTTCTTCAGTCACCCTGAGATAGGAAGCACTGGGTCCATCACATTCCTCCCAGGTTGCCTCTTCCGTCCCCGACAAGGATGTTTGTGGAGGGGCTTGTTTTTTTCCTTTCAGACCTTATGGAGCCTCAGCCACTGTATATGGGAGAGCCATATCCCTGGGGGTCACTGATTGGAAAGCAGAGAGGACGGCCTCCTGGGGCTGAGCAGTAAGCCATTTTGTATGTCAAACGGCTTCCCTCTCCGCCTCCTCTCTCCCCGCTGCCACCCGGATCGATGCCAGCCTGTTTGGCAGTCTTGCCCTCGTCTCTCTGTCTTTTGCTTCCTAATGGTCTGGGTTGAGGGGGTATGTGGTCTTTCAGCCTCCGAGTATCTGATTAAAAGGCAGCTTCCCTCTCAACCCTTCCCATTTTGTTTTAGATGGCCTTTCAGCCTCACCCCCGTGGCCATTTGCCCAAGGGGTCTCGGAACGGCTGACCCCAAAACAAGAGTAGCAGTAGCCTTGCCACTCGAGAGGCTGCAGTGGACACAGGCTGCAGCTCTCGGACGTGACCGCTCCCTGATTCCTTCTTGTTCTTCTGCATGTCCTTTGGACAGCCTTGGCCAGGCTGCCTGACAGGGGAGTGGATGAGCAGATTGAGGATGCTTTAATAAGCAGGCTCCAGCGCTGCACCCGCATTTAATATAAATTGATTTATTGAATCAAGCACAGAAGCCCTGTTACAGAAACCTCAGGCTTTATCCTCCAGAGAGCCACCTAATAAAACAGGCCCAACTGACACTCCTGATTAGCTTTTCCACTGATCCCAAGGCAGGTTTTAAAGGGACAGTATCCCTGTTTTAGACTTGAATTTATCTGTTGGCCATGCCTATGGGCCTAATTAAGTTGTATTCAGAAAAGCCCCAAATTTCCTAACAGCTGGACTCCTGAATTTCAAAGAGTAATTAAAAAACCCTGCAACCCTCTTTCTTTTTCCTGCTTCTTTATATCATTTTAAATTTTTTTAAATTAATTTTTAACTAAATTTTAAAAATTAAAGTTTTTCCATTAATAAGCATTTCTTCTTTCCTTACCACTTCTTCCCCACTTGAAAAAACAAACAAATATCCTTTTAATAAATATGCATAGTTCAGCAAAACAAATTCCAACGTTGTCCACGTCCAATAATGCATGATCATTCAACATATATAGTTCGTGTCTCTTCTCTTTTAGGTGGTTAGCATTCTACATCATCTGTCCTCTGGAATCAAGATTATTAATTACTGCGTTAACCAGTTTTGAAGTCTTTGAAAATTCTCTCTTTTTTTAATGTTGTTTTTATCGTATAAATTTTTCTCCTGGTTCTGCTCACTTTACTTTGCATCAGTTCATATGAGACTTTTCCATTTTTCTATGAAACTATTCCTTTCATTATTTCTTAAAGCAGAGTAGTGTTCCATCACATTTATTATTTCTTATAGCATAACAGTATCTCATCACATCCATGTATTACATTTTGTTTAACCATTCTCTATCAATTGATGGGTAGCCCCTCAGTTTTTGTCCCTACCAAAAGAGCTTATATAAATATTTTTGTATTTCCTTATGTCTTTGACCCAAACTTGGATAATTCCTACTCCAGCATGCCACCCCCATCCCCCAAAAATTCTCTTAACGCTTTAGGGCATGGGGTGAGTACCTCTTCTGTCCTGTCTCATTCAAAATCCTAATTGTATTGTTGTGCCTTAGATTTCAACCACATACCTTGTAAAATCACCAGGGAGAGATTAAATTTTAATTTCATAATTACTTCACAAGAAAGCAGCCTTTCCTCAGTCAGGTCTGGTATTAATTTCCTACCAGTGACTTTCATTTTCATAATTTAATAATTATGGGCCACCTTGGCAGCATTAAGCCTTTCTAGAGAAAAGGGAGCTAGGTTGTCATTTCAGGCAGTGGGAACTATAATCAGGAGCTGTTTAACACATCGGTTGGGAAGGAAGGTGCAAGAGTGGGAATGGAGATAGAGGAGGAAGGGAGGGATGTGGGCCTGTGGGGATGAAGGATCTACCATTTGTAAAGCCCCGGTGGAAGGACAGAATGGAAGCCCGGGTGGCTCAGATTCCTATGGGGAGGGAATTTTTTCCCCTGAGCCTCCCGGCACTGGTGATGATGAATGGTTGCTGGTGACACGCATGGTCTGCAACTTTTCAAGAACCCTGGCTCTAGTGGCAGGAGCAGCGGGAGAGGGAGGACTGACCTGCTGTGTACAGCGTATCACCTGACGGTGATGAATGACTCACCTCCCACTCTGCTTCCCCGCTCCCCTCTGCGCACAGGGGCGACAGCTAGAGCTGGGGTCTTTGCAGGTGGTAGGAAGCCCAAACAGATGGTCATTGTCAGACCAGAGAGGAGGGAGAAGAAGAGTGATGATTGGGTACATCTTTTCCCCTCCCCTGTTCCAACTTTAATGACAACGTGAAGGTGAGCACTATAAAGTGAAGCCAGCAGTAACCAAAGGGTTTAAAAGTTACAAACAAGTGCCGTGGGACCTCTGAGGTAGGAAGCACCGACTAAAGGTGGGTCCATCATTCATACTTCCTATGCCCCCTTAAACAGTCGAAGGGAACTCTGATGGAGGTGCATTGAAATGCCGAGGGAAAATGTCAACTCCCCCTCGTCCCCATCTCCAGTGCCTGTGTTATTTTGGGGAAAAGGAGAATTGTCTTTGGAATCTTAGGGTGCTGAGTACTAGAATTCCTACAGAAAAATCTGCAGTTCTTCCTCATAGCCAACAGAGAGAGACCCTATGGGTATGAGAAAATAACTCAATAAGGCAGAAGGACCAAATGGGCAACTTCATCTTGCCATAGGTAATATAGTGTAGCCCCATTCCTAAAGTCTCTGGTCCTTCTTTAAAGATGGCCCATGTTGGGGCAGCTAAGTGACACAGTGGATGGAGCTCTGGCCTTGGAGTCAGGAGGACCTGAGTTCAAATCCAGACTCAGACCAAACACTTAACACTCACTAGCTGTGACCCTGTGTGACCCTGGGCAAGTCACTTAACCCCAATTGCCTCACCAAAAACACACACAAAAAAAAAGATGGCCCATGTCACACAATTCATTTCGCTCTGTGACAGAAATACCAGTCAATCCAGCAAGCATTTATTAGGCATCTACTGTACCAGATGTTGGAAGTACAAGTACAGAGACTGAAACAATCTCCTCACATTCAAATGGGGGAGACAGCAAGTATATAATATAAATAATATAAATATAAAGTGAATAAATACAAATAGATACCGAGCAACTACACAGAAGGTAGACACTAACATTCAGGAGGAATCAGGAAAAGGCTTCCTGGGACTCTGGGAAAATACTTATTAATATAAAACATTTATTAAGCAGTCAGTATGTGCCAGAAGCTAGGGATAGAAAGAAAGGTTAAAGCTGCCCCCTACCCCTCAAGGAGCTCTCATCCTTGTGTAAGGAAGATGTGTAAAGGAATTACAGAGTACCAGGCCGACATCCCAGAACGTCATCTTTTCCAGTCTTCTCCCTCTAGAGAGGCCTGGGCCTCAGCTTTCAAAGGCAGATCATTATCTAATCATTTTTTAAAAAAGGAATCCTAGGTAGGGAGTAACCACCCACTTCTTCTCCAGTATCTTTTGGCCATTATTTCTGGGGAGCTCCAATGTCGTTTTAATTTCTCGCCATCATCCAGGGGAGGTTTTGTCGGTTCCTTTTCCCTGCCAGCCCCTTCCCTTTTCACTCAGTTTGGAAGGATGGGATTGATTCTTTCAGATCAAAGGCAATGACCCAGGGGAGACCCTAGATCTCCAGGCCTTTTACAGTACCAGTCTAAGTACCTTTCATGAGAAAGCTCTCAGCCAGCCAGCTGTGTGGCTGCTGCCCTCCAACAAGTAAATGAAACGTTAGCTCTGAGTATGGCTGAGGTTTTGTGTGCTTGTCTCTGAAGGCCTGAGCACAAAATCTCTCTGTTGGACCTAAAAGCGTCTGTAACAGGGATGCTGGACGTGATTTTTGTGGAGACTAACATTTGATCTCACAGCCATCCATTTCTTTTGCCATGATAAGATCAGAGGAAAAACATCAGAAAAACCATCAAGGGATAACTCCTCAGCCCTTTTCATTGTTGGCCTCATTGGCCTGGCTCAATGGTCTTAGGACCAGGCTGGTCTCTGTACTCTCCCCAGAAAGCTAAGTTCCGATCCTGCTAGGATCCAGTCAAAGGAAGATAAAATACCGAGAGGCCTGGTACTGGGTAACCTGATGGATAGAGCCCCGGGCTGGAGCTCTACGGGTCAGCTTTGAGTTCTAGCTAAACTGCTAAGTAATAGAATAGTCCCCCTTCCTCTTCATCTTCTTTCTTCCTCTCCCCTCCTCCTTCCTTCTCCTCCATCCTCCTCCCCTCTCCTCTCTCATCCTTCTCTCCCCTCTACAACCTTCTCCCCCATACTCCTCCCTATCTCTCCCCTCCTCCTTCCTTCTCTTCACCCCTCCTGCACTATTCCTCCCTCCTCCATCTTCCTTTTCCCCCTCTTCCCTCCCCCTCCTCCTTCCTTACCCCACAGATGTGGTTAGAAAAAAACACCTTCCTGTTGATGAAGCAGTGCTTCTCTGCCCTCTGAAGTGGCCTGTGGGAGTGTAATTGTAATGGGATGAGCTGGGTCAGATTAATCATGGGCAAAGCTTCTCACAGCACCTGGCACAGAGTACAAGCTTAATAAATATTATTGACCAACCACGTGAGGAAGTCCAGACTGTCCTCAGATCCTGATGTCTGTGTATTCTCCTTGAAGGCCATGTCCCCAAGAGCAACCTGGCTCTAGGTATGATGTAAGCCACAGGTCATGTGCCCAGGAAATTTGACTTTGGGACCAGTGGCCTAGAGATAAATGACCGCTGCATCTCTGCCTATTTAAGTGGCTGAAAACCCTCCATCCAAGCTTGAGATGTCAATGTGAAGGTTGTTCTTTATACCCAGTGGTAGTCCAAGTGATTGAAATAACAGACTTCACACTGCAACTAAGTCTGTCTTGTTCATTTTATAGCTACCCTGCCACAGATAAGTTGAAAAGTATGGTACAGGACTTTATGTGCTATGTAAAAGCATATAAAATCTAGCTCATTAGAGTAGGGAGCAGGGTGGGAATGAGCTCTTTCAGATTCAATGCAGTTTCCTTCCAGCAAACATTTATTAAGCATTTGCTACATAAGCACTGTGACTTCAAAGACAAAAACACCACCTGCCCTCAGGGAGCTTAAATCTATGGTGGGGGAGGGCAGGAGGAACATGACAAAATGTACACAGATAAATGAATACGAAATAGACAAGAAAGACAAATTCCCTCATTGGGGAGGGGATTACAAGTGGGAACATCAGGAAATGCCTCTTGTAGGAGGTGATGAGAGTTGAGGAAGAAAAGCATCCCAGGCATTAGAGAATGAGACAAAGAGGTGAGAGATGGAATGTTGTCTTTGAGGAATTTTATGGGGAATAAAGCCAGTTTAGCTGGAACATAGTACACGAGGGGGAGCAATGGTAATCAGCCTGGAAGCATAGGTTTGAACCATGTTGTGAAGGTTTTTAATAGCCCCAGCACAAGCTTCTTGATTGGGGGAGGGAAGTGGTCAGAGATGTGCTTTAGGAATATTTATTTGGCAAGTGTGTAGAGGATGGCTTCTAGCAGGAAGAGTCTGAATGCAGGGATCCCAAACTAGGCTATTGCAATAATTCACAGGAAAGGTAATAAGAGCCTAAGGGAAGAGCGACTGTCAGGTAAGCGGAGAAAAGGAGATGGCATGATCAACGCTGGGAAGGTAGAATTGACAGGACTTGGGAAATGATTAGCTACGATGGGGGAGTGAAGGTGAAGAGCCAGTGGATGACTCCTAGATTCCAAACCTGGAAAACTGGTGTTGACATTCATCTGTTGGTTATTGTCCTTTGTTCTCAAAGAAGACCAAAATGACATCACTATGTTAGAGTCAAGTTATAGTGTGTCAGACTGTGGCCGATTAGACAGGGAGGCTAGGAAGGGTATGGGTTTAGAGAAAAAGATAAGTTGTGTGTTGCAGATGCTGGATTTTGAGATGCCCTTAAGAAAGGCTAGAGAACAAAAGCAAAGAGGTAGATTTGTTCTGAGGATAGTTCCCTCATCATCATGATGAGATTACAGAGAGGTGGGGGGTTTTGTCACACTTTGGAGAGCATCCCGCTGTGTTAGGAGTGGGCATGCCCTTTGGTACCACCTCATGGAATACGTCCTTTCAGGAATCATGTCAGGAAAGGAACATTTTCTATCTGAGTCTCTATGTCCAGTGCCGAACCTAAGGTGATCAGTTGCTGAGCCATTGTTGCTGGGGACTGTGCTGGCCTGAATAAGGGAGTCGGTAAGTCTTTACCCCTTTTCCCTTTTGCCTTTTTTCCCCTAGTGGTATCCTAACAAAAAAGTAGGACTAGGCTAGAGGGGGAAGCTAAGATGAGAAGCTAGTAATTTCTCCCATGTGCCAAAGGCACATGATAGACATAGGGAGAAATATTTTTTTTATCTATGTAGCTTGGCTAGTTAGGAGAATTATTGGCCCCAGCCTTGGAGAGAGGCAGTGGTGTGTCCTCTCTGACCAAGTGGTGGCTATGTAGAGAGGAACCATGTGGTCCAAATGGTGCGATTGTAGTGAGAAGAGGATTATCTGGGTCAGTTCTAGTCTCTTGAGAAAAAGAAAATTGTGTACGTGATTCCTGAACCTAGGTAGGGTTGGCCAAGCATTACCTGGGGAGCGATGTGGGAGAGCAAGGACTCAAACTTTGACCTCTACTATTAATTGTGAGTTATTCAAACAGTATGAGTCTAATGGAGGAAAATTGACTCTAGCCTCTTCAGTTGAATTTTCTTTCTGGAGGAATGGAGTACCAGCCTTCAGGGTTGAACTGTAGAAATAGATTCCTCTATGGGTCTTTGGTGTCAATGGTAAGACTGTAACAGAGTAGTGCCATAAGTTGGGATGCCTATATGGATCCGTGGGGTTGAAAATGAGACAAGAATGTCAAGTGGTTGCCTCCCTAGTAGCTTCAAAGTCATGTCCATTCTGAGAGTAATCTAAACTATAAGGTGGTGCTGTGATTCTGGAAGACTTTAATACCCGGATGGAAGACAGGATCCACCAGAGATAAAGGAGAATTTTATCAATTGTTTCTTGGCAAATGAAAGTTCTTTTTGTGTTTTCTGAATTTTCTGTAGGGTGGAATAAAGATTGTCCTATAACCAGTAGATAGAGGCAGCTAGGTGGCTCAGTGGATAGAGTGCTGGGCCTGGAGTCAGGAAAACTCATCTTCCCAAGTTCAAATCCAGCCTCAGACACTTACCAGCTGTGTGACTTTGGGCAAATCACTTAAACCTCTTTTGCCGCAATTTGCTTAAACGTAAAGTAAGCTAGAGAGAGGAATGGCCAACCACTCCAGTGTCTTTGCCAAGAAAACACCAAATAGGGTCACGAAGAGTTGGACACAACTGAAAACGACTAAACGTTAACAACATAACCAGTATATGTATTTTATAACATCAGTGCTAATATAGGATCGATCATATGTATCTATATGGATCTGGACGTGAACCATATTTGGAAATTCCCCAGACAGTTCTGGGAGCGTACCAAGCCAAAGCTTGGACTGTGGGCCACTGGGCCGTGGATTTGCACTGATTCATAAATAAATATCCTCCTCCAAATGGAACGATGCCAAGTTCATCTGATGTTTATTGCCACCACTTCCCTGGGCCTCGTTTTTCCCATCCCCAAAATGTGAAGGCTGGACCAGATGACCTCTGAGATCCCTTCCAGGTCTCTATCTGCTATCCCATGATCCTAGTTAGTTGTTGTCCAGTCACGTGCAACTCTTTGTAACCCCGTGGACCAGTTGTCCGTGGGGTTTCGCTGGCAGAGATATTGGAATGGTTTGCCACTTCCTTCTCCAGTTTTATGCAGGCAGAGTTTAAGTGAAGTAAGTGTCTGAGGTCAGATTTGAACCCTGGTCATTCTGACTCTAGGCCCAGTGCTCTTGTCCACTGTGCCATCTAGCTGCCCCATGATCCCAATTAGACATGGACTCAAAGGTCTTAGAGGGTGGGAGCCAGACTGTTGGGGGGCCTGGGGCATCAGGCAAGTAGATGACCACTCTTCCATCCATGCAAAGCCACCTCCTTGCTCCCAGTGCCTCTGCCTTTTAGCTGAAAATTGGTAGCAGCCGTATCCCCTCTCAACTGCCAGTGACCTAATCACATCTTCCACCTGGATATCATGCGGTGCCACACTGTTAGATGGATGCCCTCACCTATTCAGATATCCCAGCATTGTCTGGGGAAGGCAGTTAGCTTGATGCTTCACCCCAGTTCTCCATTGTCTTCACCTCTCTATTACTGTGTGTGCTGAAGATGCCGAACTTTTTGATTTCTGGTTGGCCTCCCAGCTTATCCATAGTGACCTGGCCTAGAAAATGGTACGGTGTCATTGTAATTAATATTCTTCTCTCCCCACCCCCGGAAGAGGAAATCACTCAAGAACATAAAACACTTTTCACCATTAGGCTTTCCATACACTAAGGACCTCAGGTTCGTATCCACTAGGGAATTTAAGTGGTATTGATCATAATGTGTGAATCTTCTAAGTGCTAATGTGCATGAAGCAGATTATGAAATATGGTAATAATTTCCAAAGTTTATGAATTCCTTCAAAATTGATAGTACCGTTTTTCCTCGTTGTCATTCAGAAATTTAGGGTGGTGTTTTTTTTAATTTGGAGATTTTATCAATTTACTCCTTATTTTAAGGGAACATATAGGACTTCAAAGTTCAGTTTAAATTTTTTTAAGTATCTTTTCCTTAACTGTGTTCATGAGCATTTCATTTGTGTGTGGGTACTTAAGTACAGTAGAACCCTACTAGACAGCCTCTATTCAGGACATATCTCAAGCATAGCTGCCGCTGTTGCTGTTTTTCAGTCTTTCAGTCATTTACAACACTTCATGACCCCTTTTGGGGTTTTCTTGGCAAAGACCCTGGAGTGGTTTGCCATTTCCTTCTCCGGCTCATTTGATAGATGAGAGAATTGAGGCAAACAGGATTAAGTGACTTGCCCAGGGTCACGCACCTAGTTAAGTGTCTGAGGCCAGATTTGAACTCAGAAAGATGAGTCTTCCTGCCTCCAGACCTGGCGCTCTATCCACTGTGTCGGAGCCTGAAGTAATGTACTTAACAGAGAACTCAAGCCTGTGCACCCCCCTAAGCCATTCAGAATCCTCCAAGTTATATTATGCAGCCCTTTGCCCTTTTGTTAACTAACATATAATCACGTTAATGAGTCTCTGAGAAGAGAACGAATTTAAATGGCAATCAGGTACATTCGGGATGGAAGCTTACACATGCGGTGTGAATTGAAGACCAGAGGCCTATGGCACTGGTGTTTTGCATCTCCCCCAAAATGAGAATGACAAAGGATGCTAATAAGCCCCCATACTTACTGAAAGTATCTTGCCCAGAACAGCCATGAGCTGTGTATTTCTCAGCCTGTGGGGGCTGGTGTTAGTTTATAAGTGAGTTAATCTCCTCTTTACCCTCTTGTCTGCCATAAGCTTGATCCAGGTTAATACTCCTGATTCAATGTCTAATCTATCCATCATTCTGGAATATTGAGGTTTAATCCAAAGGAGATTTTGAACACTTTAGAATCCTTTATGCAGGAATCTTTAGAAATTAGGAAATGGGAGCCCCATTAAAGCAGAAATTTAGGGAAACAGCAATGTTTTTTGGATTTTGATTCAAGAAACCTGTATTTGAATTCTAGCTCCTATACTAACCGAAAACAATGGCCCCACTTACCTTACAGGGTTTCGGTGAGGAAAGCACATTATAAAAACCGTAAAATGAATGTGGGCAGTTGTTCTTGTTGCTAATTAAATTAGACCAGACCTACCGAGATACACAGTCTGCTTGCGTTGCCTCAGGGGTAGTCCTTCAACCTGAGCACCGTTGGCAAGTTTGAAGACAGTCCGGTGTATAGCAGTGGTCTTACCTTTACTTAGCGGCCTGGTTACAGTCTGAATCTGAATCTTCTGGACGTGTGCAGTTTGCCAGAGTAGAAAAGGGACAAAGTAATCTGTTGCTGATCCTCCATTCATTCTCTCCTTGGAAGATGGTATTAGGGAGCCTCCCCAAATTCAGTCAGTAGTTACTTCTTTTAGTTATGCCAGCGGAATGGCAGAACACATTATGGTATATGGAGGTAATAGAATATCATTTCGCCATGAAAAATACTGAAAAGGGACAGTTTCAGGGAAACCTGGGAAATCTTACATGCCCTACTGCAAAGAATAATTAGAGGAACCATGAAACAATTTGTATTATAACAGTATGGTAAAGACAAACAACTTGAAAGCAAAAAGAACTCTAATTAACACAATGACCAGCCATGATTCCAGAGGATATCATACAGTAAAGCATCCTACTCCACTCCTGACAAAAAAAGTGATGGACTCAGGGTGCAGAATGAGACGTATATTGGATCTGGCCAATGAGGGAATTTGTTTTGTTCAACTATGCATGTTTATCACGATGATTTTTTTTGTTTGTTTTTATTTTTTCAATGGGAGGAAAAGGGAGAGGGAAGTGGGAAGGAGAGAAAATGAATTTTTGCTCATTGAAAAAATAGTTTTAAAAAATTAATCATTCCAAGAACCTAAAACACTTGCTTATTTTTTGAGGGCATTGGGTGTGTCTGCTTTTGACCCAGCCTGGTGCAAGTTATGGCTTCATCCATCCTTCAGCTCTGGGCAGGCCAAACTTTTTTTTAACTTTTCTGATGTAGGAAGATAGAAGGTGGTAAAGGGCTAAACCAGAGTTGTAGAACTGTAAATATCAAGAAGGGGATGGATAGGAAAGATGCACTTTAAAGTTTATCTCAGATCTTTCTCATGGTATCCCTTTGACATAGTATGGTGGAAATATAATTACAGATAAGGAACTGAGGCTTTGGAAGGTTATGACTTACCATCATCATATTGATAATCCAAAGAACTAGGATTCAAATCCTAATCTCTTTTTGCCAAGACTAATGTACTTTTTGTACTCTGCTGTGCTGGAATCTAGCTTATAACACCCTCCGCAAGTGGTAATCTAGTCTCTGAACACTCCCCATGACAGAGAATTCATAACCTCATGAGATGGCCCATTTTCAGAGTGCTGACATGAAGTTTTTCATTAGATTGAACTAAAAATCTGTTTTCCTATAACATCTGCCCACTGGTCTTGATTCTTCCATAGGTGATAGGATTTAGAGAGGTTAAATGCTTTCTTGACATAAGCTAAACTGGGAATTCAAATGTAGGTCCTCTAACTCTTAAGTGAGTGCCCTTTATACTGTACTACTTTGAAGATGGTAATAATCACACATACACATTCTCTTTCCCTCCCCCCCTCCCCCCTTCTCTCCCTCCCTCCCTGTCTCCCTCTCCCTTCCTCCTTCCTTCTCCCCTACAGTCCAAACATTCCCAGTTCCTTTGACCCTTCCTTATATGATTTCCAACCCCTTCACCACCCTGATCACACCTCTTTGTGTGACCATCCTAGAATGTAGCACTCATCACTGTGTGTACCACTGTCTATGTGTTCTGACCTGTGCAAAGTTCTGGGGAGGGTTACCTCCCTTGATCTAGATAATGTATTTATCTTAATGCAGCTTGTGATTGCATTTGTTTTCTTACCACCTATGCTGTTAGTACAACAGAAAACTTTTGGGTTTGGATGAAAGGCTAAAGAAACAAGTTATGTCATGATGAGAGTATGCCACTGACAGAAGAGGGAAATCAGTATGGTGAGAGGGATCTAAAACATGTCATATGAGCAGTGCCTGAAGTTAAGGAGCATATGGAGAGCAGTCTTAATGAGGACATGATAACTTTTTCCAAATATTTCAAGGGCTGTAGTATGGAAGCCCCTTATTAAAAAAAATGCAGTTAAGCAAGAAAAACAAATACATTGGCCCTGTCTGACCTGACTCAGTCCTGTCCCTGTTTAGGTTTAATGTCAAAACAAAATGAGATACTTGCAGATCATTCAGCAGTTAAAGCAGAGATGAAGCAGTGCCTAGCATGCCTAGAGGCAGATCACTTCTTCATACTGAAATGCGTCTGGTCAGCAGGGCAAGGTGTAGTGGCTCATATGGCCATGGCATTCCAGCAGGTCTAAAGGGCCACGACGCCACAAGCTTGGGCATTTCTGGGCCCTTATATAACCAGGAAGGCACATCAGTAAGGCCAGAGGCCACCAAGAAACCGAGCTTAAGCTTTACGCGCTAAGATGTTTGTCCAAACTTCTCTCAAGATTCTGGTATTAACCACTGAATGTTTTACAGTTTAAACACCACTGATCCCAGAGTGCAAAGCCATGCCTAAGTTTGTTTATACTGCAGTGGACTTGTAGTCTCATCAATGGGGGTATTCTCTCTGACCCAGCAGGCATTAACTCATTCATGGCTGCCTTTCCTGTGCCACTCTTAGCCATGTCTTTGTCTAAATTCAGAGCAGGGAAACCACCCAACATTCTTGGGAATCTTCTCCATGGTTTCTCTTAACATTATGTACACAGAGTTGAGCACACAGACCATCCATTGGTTTCCCTCACTCTCATTCAGTGATCAAGCCATCTGTCTAAAATTTTATGTGATTTAAAAAAAAAATACTAAAAAAAGGGAGTCTTGGGATTCAAGAACTCACAAGAAATGATGTTGCCTGGGTGACACCAGCCCAAGAAGTCTCTGGGAGCAAATATATTGGACTTTCTCCCACTTGTTCACACTTGCTCCATATTGAATACTGATTCACTGAGATGGCTGATGGCTGTATGGCTTATTTTTAAAGAAAAAAAAAAGAAGATAATGGCAGAGAACAGGGAACTATTCTTTTCCAAGATTTTTTTTTTAAAACATCCTACTTGAAAAGGTAACAGAGACTGAGGTGTAATATTTGATGCTGATAATTGGCCCGTTCCTGTCTGTGAGTTTGCCAGTATAAATTCCTATTTTTCAAAATAGGGTAACGTTGCATTAGTGGTCTAGAAGTTCTGCTGTCCTGTGAGACTTAATTTACTTCACCTGGGTTAGGAGTTTATTCAGAGAGTAGTTTTCATGAAATTTTCAGAGCTATTAAAACTACACTAGGCCCGTCTCTGTGGAGCTCAAAGCATTTTACAATCATTGAACCAGTAGTCACTCTCTATTGCCTACCATATTAAGTCCAGATTCTTCTGCCTGACTTTCCAGGATCTCCATCACCTGACCTCCTCAGCCTGCTTATGTAACCTCATTTCCCACTACTCTCCAGCTCAGAACTACAGCTCGCCATCTGCTACTTGAGTTAGGCAGAATCTTAGACATCATCTAGCTAATCCTCCTGGTTCATTGTACATGATAATATTAAGACTGATGATAGCTATCATTTATATTATGCATTAAGGTTTGCAAAGTGCTCTACAAAAATATCTCATCTGGGGGCAGCTAGGTGGTGCAGTGGATAGAGCACCGGCCCTGAAGTCAGGAGGACCTGAGTTCAAATTCAGCCTCAGACCAGACACTTGATACTTACTAGCTTTGTGACCCTAGGCAAGTCACTTAACCCCAATTGCCTTAAGAAAACAAAAACAAAAACAAAAACAAACAAAAAAAAATCTCACCTGATCCTCACAACCACCCTGGGAAGTAGATACTATTATTACCCTCATTTTATAGATGAGGAAACTGAGGCAGACAGATTAAATGACTTGCCCAGAGCCACAGAGCTAATAAGAGCCTGGAACCAGATTTGAGCTTGTGTCTTCCTGCCTCCAGATTTAGCACTCAGCTCACTGCACAGCCCATTTGAAGGAACTTGCCCAAAATCACAATAACTAGCATTTGGCAAAACTGGGCATTTCACCTTGTTCTTCCGACTGTTTCATATTCTCTGCCCTATTCCAAGTTGCTCTGCTCCAGTGAAGCCAGTCTCTTCCTGTTCCAGAATGGGCCAGGCCCATTGCTTCTTCAGTAGCATGCTCATTATTGTCCCCTCACCTGGGCTCCCAACTAATCCATCTACTCAAAACATTCCCACCCAAAAAAATGGTCATTCAATGAAATAGGGGATTTTAGAGCATTCCTGAGGAAAAGACCAGAGCTGAATAGAAAATTTGACTTTCAAATACATGAATCAAGTGAAACATGGAAAAGGTAAACAGGAAAAAGAAATCATAAGAGACTTATTAAGGTTGAACTGTTTACATTCCTGCAGGGAAAGGCGATATTTGTAACTCATGGGTCCTTTGGCAGTATTAGGGTAGTGGGAGGGAAAAAAATTACATGTATGTATAGATAGGTAGAGGGCACAGGGTGAGTTGAAGATGAAGGGGTGATATCTGGAAAATAAAATTAAGGGGTGAGAGAGGAGTATACTGGGAAAAGGAGAAAGGGAGAAGTAGAATGGGGTAAATTATCTCACATGAAACAGACAAGAAAAGGCTTTTTACAACGGAGGGGAAATGGGGGAAGGTGAGAGGGAATGAGTGAATCTTACTCTCGTAGGATTTGGCTTAAGAAGGAAATAACATACACGATGGGGTATGGAAATATATCTTACCCTACAGGAAAATAAGGGGGGAAGGGGACAAGAAAGCAGGGGGTTGATAGAGGAGAGGGCAGATTTGGGGAGGGGATAATCAAAAGCAAACACTTCTGAGGAGGGACAGGGTCAAAAGACAGAACAGAATAAATGGGGGGTAGGATAGGAGGAAGGGAAATATACTTAGTTTTTCACAACATGACTACTATGGAAGTGTTTTGCATGACTGCACATCTATAACCTGTATTGAGATGCTTGCCTTTTCAATGAGGGTGGGTGGGGAGGGAGGAAAGGAGAAAATTTGTAACCCAAAGTTTTAAAAACACATGTTAAAAATAAAATAAAATAAAATAAAGTAAAAAAAAAAAGCAAAAACACCATCCCCACCCTTTAGGCCCCCGCCAAAGCCCCGGCCCATAATTGTTGTCTCCTTCACCCAATTCATAGTGATAAATCACTGATGTAGGTATGCAAATTAATGACCTCATATTTGTTATTTAACCATTACCCAAGTGTACGTCCCGTTTCCCCAGGTAAATAGTTTCTTGAGGACAGGGGCTATGTTGCTAGGGAAGAGGGGAAGGAGAGAGTGTTGTGTGTCTGTCCCACACCACGTAAGGCACATAGTTGAGGGCTGAGTAAATTAGTTGAATAATTTAACTGATGCCAGTTGATTGTGTAGCTTGCAAATTCATTCAAACACTAGGAAACCCTGAAAGTATAAAAATTAAAGAAAAAGAGAGCTGTCTGTTCAAAGACTTTTACAGCAGTATTATATGCTATCACAGAAATATTGGAAACAACTGACTGCCCAATAAAAGAGAGATGGTTAAATAAATGATGGCATATTAATCTAAATCCATTAATGGTATACTATGATGCCATTAGATAAGCAAGAAAAGGAATACATAGAAACCTGGAAAGAAGTTAGTGAAATAATGCGAAGTGGAAAAAGCAGAACCAGAGGGATGAAGGGCTCATTACCTGCCACACTAGCCAGGGCCACGAGAAGAAAAGTGAATTAAAATAAATGAATAAACAAAGAATCCTAATGAAGGCTTAGGAAATGACTGAAAAATGGTTAGCAAATGCATTGAAGTTAACTGCAAATCATCACTAGGCAGGGTTAATTGGTTGTACTGTTTTTCCAAGTTAATTTTTTAATAAAATAGAGATAGAGGATAGGAATTATACCTGTGATTTCATTTAGTATAGGGAACTACCATATGAGGAAGCTGCCCTTTCCCAAAGCAGGTCAGCACCCTCCCTACAACTTAGAATTGTTAAATGATTTGCAATGCGCATCAAAAGTCAGGTCTCCCTGGCCCCAAATCTGGTTTTCAAACAGCAGGAGGTGTAGGAGAAGGGAGAAGAAAGATCTAGAAACAGAGCCAGTGGCCTTGGGGGTGTAGTTATTCCTGGGGCTCTTAGGCACAGCTGTGGTCCTTGGCCAAGGTTACAAAACTGGGTGACTGGAAGAATAATGGTGTCTTTGACAGAAACAGGGAAGGTTGAAAGAGTACTAGGTTTGGGATTGGGGAGATAATGAATTCTATTTTGGACATACTGAGTTTGAGATGTTTCTAGGATATCCAATTTGAAACGTCCAAGAGGCAATTGCAGGACTGATGCTCAGGAGAGTGACTGGAGCTGAATGTGTAGATCTGGGAGTCATCAACATAGAAAAGATCATTAAACCCAGGGAAGCTAATGAGTGTAGAAAGAGAAGATTAAAGGACCTAGATTAGAGCCTCAATGAACCCCCACACTTAAGGGAAGTGGTCTGGTTTATGAATCAGCAAAGGAAACTGAGAAGTGGTTAGACGGAAAGAGAACCAGGAGAGAGTGATATCACAGAAGCCAAGATAGGAGAAGGTGGTCAGCAGTATCAAGTGCAATAATAGTTTAAGAAGGATGAGCCAGGACTGAGGGAAAGAAAATGGAAAAAAAAAAACAAAACTATCAGATGTGACCATTAAGAGATCATTGGTAATTTGGAGAGAGAAATTTTAATTAAGTTATGATAACAGAAGCCAGAGTTGAAGAGTGAGTGAGAGGAGAAGTGGAGACATTGAGTATAACCAGCCTTATCTAGGAGTTTGGCTAAGAAAGGGAGTGGAGATAGAGAACTGTTTCCATTTAGATTTCAATGTGATTCTTAGAATGCTGTCATACTTGCCTTTGGAGCTCCCAAAGGCACATCTTAGCTCAGTGCTCCCATCAAGAGCAAGAGTTGCTCCCAATTTCGATGTGTAGATTTCCTGATTTAAACTCCACCTAGGCTGCTTTCACTTGTGCATGGTTGACAAATCTGAATTCCAACTCACCTCTAGATCAATCACCCTTTTATTCCCACTAGATCAAATGAGATAATGTATGTAAAATGCTTTGCAAATTACAAAGTACCGTATAAAGTTAGCTGATGATGGTGGTGGTGGGTAGTAGTACAGTTCAGAATGCCATTGGGCAACAATTACCTTTATGTTATTCACCTAATAGAATAAGTCAATGAATTTTGGAAGACCAAAAGGCTAGCTTCACAAACTTGACCCATTACTTAACTGGTCTTCACAGCATCTCTTTGAAGCAGTGATATTGCCATTTTGTAGAAAGAAAAGCTTTGACCAAGAAGCTCATTTACTTATTGAGACCAGTCTCTTGACTTTCACTCCAATTGCCCACCAGACAATCCTTCCTAAAATAGGGGTGTTGTGTGCTATCGTGGGTCTTTCCATGTATTGCTAAGTTACAGGTCACTCTCTGAGCACCTCCACTGAAACTGTTGTATTTCTTACTTCTTGGCTAGCGAGATGGCAAAGAATGTTTTTCTTTGGGGCAGCTAAGTGGCTCAGTGGATAGCGCACCAGCCCTGAAGTCAGGAGGACCTGAGTTCAAATCTGGCCTCAAACCAAACACTTGACACTTAATAGCTGTGTGACCTTGGGCAAGTCACTTAACCCCAATTGTCTTAAAAAAAAAAAAAGGAATGGTTTTCTTTGTTTCCTTGCCTCGGATATGGGGAAGGTGGCATCTGAATAGCCCCATCTGGAAATGATGATGGCAGCTCATGTGAATGTAATACTTTTCCAGTTGCAGAGCACTTTATATACATTCTCACCCTTTATCTTCACAGCAGTCCAATGAGATGGGGCGTACAAGTATTATTATTCTCATTAGCTTTGAGTCTCAGTGAGTAATAAAGCTCAAAGAGATAGGTAACTTTCCCAAGGTCACCAGTAGCAGAGCTGGCACTGGTGAATCCACATCCAACATCCCTTCCAACTAAACCATTCAAGTATAAACTTGCTTCTCTTTCTGTCCAATATCTTTTGGAATTATTGCAAGCCAAAAAATTTATTCAAACTTTGAATATCTCAGCCAGCCCAGAGCCTACCAGGGACCCACTTCAGTCCTGCTATAGCTGCCCAGATCCCAGAGAGTGCCCCATAGGAACAGACTATGGGGAGCCCTTTGTCTCTACCACTGTAGCCACCATTATATGCAGTTCCTACCAGGCACTGGAAAGCCACCTCTGGCAGGATACTGACATTCCCTCTACCCAATTTACCTCCCCTACTATTAGCAACCAGAACCCCGCATCATTCCATCCTTAGGAATATTTCCCATTATGCCACTTTAAAAAAGTAGAGCATTACCAGCTATAGTTCTTCCAGGAAGAGGAGTGAATCAGTGGACCTTAACCATCTATCTGCCCTCCCATTGCTCCCAAAGACCCTCCAAGTCTTATCATCTGCTCTGCTTTTATGCCCTCCATATCCT
Organism: Vombatus ursinus; assembly: GCF_900497805.2. Classification (NCBI taxonomy): domain Eukaryota; kingdom Metazoa; phylum Chordata; class Mammalia; order Diprotodontia; family Vombatidae; genus Vombatus; species Vombatus ursinus. The sequence goes on from NW_020950098.1 coordinate 7,024,642, forward strand.
GGGGCCTTTCCTTCTGCACTGCTGCTGAGCTCTCCTATGTGGGTTGTCTCCCCTAATCAGAATACGAGCTCCTTGGAGAGCATAGACTGCTGATTTTCTCTGTTGCTATCCTCAGCACTTAGCACAATCCTCTGAACACAGTAAACTCTTAATAAATACTCTTCCATTCCATCATGTTCAAGGTCAGATATGCTCTAAATATCCATTCTCAAACCACCTTGAGGGGAAGCTGACTTTTGTGTAAACAGCCCTTAGGCTGGAAATTGGAACCATTTCACACTCCATCCACCTATGCACTCTCACAGTTTCAGATTAGTAGCAGGCATCCAATCCTTGGTTTTCGTAATTTTATTTTACTGAGCACCTAATGCTCTGGATAGAAACCTCTAGCTAATTTCGATGTAGCTGTTTATTTTCTGCAGCGAAACAGCCTAGTTCCACATTTAAATACTTGGTATTTTCTAGCTTGTCCATTTTTTTTTAAGCACACTAGCACAAATCTGTGGATACAATAATTCCATATAGCAAAGGAGATTGGTAGTGTAGTAGAAGGATGGAATCTGCAGGAAAATTGAGTACCTAGCCACCTGTGTCAGGGCAGTGGGTCACTAATTGAGTGCAAACCTCTTTTTTTTTAATGTTGTTTATCCCCCCACAGGGCATACAAAACCATTGAGGATGATGACCTGAAGTTTCCCCTTATATATGGAGAAGGCAAGAAGGTAGGCATTGTGTTTTTCCTGAATTGAAAGGATAAAGCAGTCTGCTCCCCACCATTATGTTAGCCCATGGCAGTCCTATGTTTTCCACTCAGTATTTCTCTGTTTGATCATTTTGACAGCCTGAAAAAATAGCCTATCAGCCATAAATCAGCCTCCTCTATTGAGATATGGTTGGTGATGGGTGGAAAGGACAATGGATTGAAAATCAGTTTTATGACAAATTTTGTCACTTAACTGTTGAGTTTGTTTTTGTTTTCTACATGCAGCCAGCACACAAAACGAAATCTGAGACTTTGCTGTAATTAAGGTGCAACTAGATTAACTTAAATTAATTACTGCTGATGTGCAGGCAGACGTGGAAGCCTCTGTTAGTGAAGCCTGGGGCCTCCTGAGGCAGTTAGCTGGGGGAGGACCTAGTTGACCAGTATTGACCCCTGCTCAGGCTCTGCATCTTAAAATGGTCTGTGAACAAAGGACTGGAGATTGAAATCCTGGAGTTTAAGGGAGAGATCTGAGTTCACGCTCCAGTGAGAAACCCACCATCTCAACCATCGCCTCCGCCTTAATCAGCATCCTTGTTAACAGGCACCAGTACGTTTAGTTGTTTATGTGAGATGTTGGATAAAGCCAGAAGAGATGGGGAATGACCACTGAAAATAGAGCTTCAATTAATTCATGCCATTTCCAGCAGATATTGATTCTGTATTTGTCTATTACGTTTTAAGCCCAGTGATAGACCTTGAAGATACAGAGACCAAAATGAAGTGTCCCAGGCCGTTGCAAGCTTGCATTCTTCTATGGGATATGACACTTCCCCAGATAATTAAATAGAAAGCATATTTGAGTGGGGAGCAGACCCTAATAACTGGGAGGAAGAAAGGGAGGGAACGTATTCAGGTAGGTAGTGGCATCTGAGTTGAAAACTCACATCTAGGCAGAATTATATTTTTAAGCACTTAGCTTTGATAAAAAGAAGATGAATCACAGAGGAAAATATGGGTTTCGTTTTGTTTTTAAGAATTTACAGAATGTTGTCTGAGGTTAAAATACATTTAGCCTCTGTTCTCCTACCACTCTTACAGCTGGAGTATTCTGTAACTGAGAATGATCATTCAGAAACACTGTAAATGAGTATGGGCCCTTCACCACTAAGCCAAAATGTACATGCCCGGGTCCATGAGAGATACCCCAGGACAGCAGATAATGGGATTACTCTGATCACACTGGTGTTACCAGGGTTCAGATTCTGGCTCTGGGCGCTTCTGGTTAGGATGGTGATGGGAATGATCACGGAGGAACCCAGCTGTCCCACATACTCTCCAGTATATATCTAAACGGAAAGAGGGAGAAGGAAATAACACATGTGCCAGGCACTGTACAAAGTGCTTTTCTTTTTAATAAATATTTTCCCATTTGATCGTTACAGCAACCCTGAAAGGTAGGTACTATTGTTATCCCAATGTTACAGATGAGGGAACTGAGGCAGACAGAGGCTGTGCCTTGCCCAGGGTCATACAGCTAAAAATCTGTGGCTAGAACTCAGGACTCACAGGCTAGAACTTGGGGTCACGCAACTAATAATAAGTGTGAGGCTAGAACTCAGGAATTCTGACTCTAGGCCTAGGCTCTATCCACTGCTCCACCAGCTGCCCCCTAAAGGGCAACAAAATCATCAGTGATCAGAAAGACGGAACAAGAAATGTCAGTGCATTCTTCCATCCAGTCAGAATAGCACAAGAAGGTGACCAGAGGTAAGTAGGTGCTTAATTAAGGCAGACAGAAGTCAGCACAAGCTCTAGTAAAGAGCGTGCAGGCTGGGGCACCCCGAGAAGGGAAAGCAGAAGCCACTTTGAGCTCCAATAACTGAGGCCTTTGTCCAGGGGCAGCTCAGCCCTGGCCTGTGGGAGCAGGGCAAGGGACAGAGCCCCCATAGGTCACAGAAGCTGCATAGAAGCCCAGGGCCAGCCAGCACATGCCTGGGAATAAGTCCAGTGCAGTGACCAGGCCTCTGTGTCAAAAGAGGGAATGTGCAAGAGCCTGGACGTCAGCACAGTGTCCAGCATCCAGCTGGAAGCCTGTCAGGGCCATAGCAGGGAATGAAACCAACTCCTGATTGGGGATTGTGCAAGAGAAGGAGGCAGGAGGGTTTCCCACATTGGGGCAGCCATGCCCACAGCAGCGGTAGGCAGGCTACAAAGGAGACAAGACCCCATCCAAGAGAATAGGAGAGAGGGGAGCCTGACCCTGAGTCAAAGTCCCAGCCTAGAAATGAGCAAACAGAAGAAAACGCCAAACACCATCGAGAAATACTCTGGGTTAAGAGACACCAAAGAGCCTCACAGAAGACGAAAGTAACTACAAACAAGGTCAGATAGAACCTCAGAGAAAAGAATGGCTGATCCACAGGGACTTTCAGAGTAACGAGAAGGGGGCTGCTAGGTGGCACAGCAGATAGAGCACTGGTCCTAGTTTCAGGAGGACCTGAGTTCAAATGTGGCCTCAGGCACTTGACACCTACTAGCTGTGTGACCCTGGGCAAGTCACTTAACCCCAATTGCTTCACCAAAAAAAGAGTAACTAAAAGAACTGAAATGATATTTTTTTTAATGAAAATAAAACTCTGGTGGAGGAAAAAAAAAATAGAGCATACATAGCTGAGAAAAGAAAGTAGGCAACTTTATCCAGGTAGTGAGTCACTTTACTTCTGTCTGCCTCAGTTTCTCAATCTGTAAAATAGTTAATTATAACACTCATTTCCCAGGGTTGTTATGAGAATAAAATAACATAATATTTATAAAGTGCTTAGCACGGTGCCTGGCACGTACTAAGCACTGTATAAATGTTATTACTATTATTATTGTTGTTATTGTACTCCATGAAAAATATAATGGCATAGTAAGAATTCAATAACCCCATCAGGCAGCAAGAAATACTGGTACAAAATCAAAAGATTGAAAAAGTAGAAGAAAGTGTTAGGTCTCCATTATCAAAGATAACTGTCCAGGAAAAGAGGTCAAGGAGAGATCATCTCAGTGTCATCGGACTCCCTGAAAATTGGGAAACCATGTTTCTTTCTTTCTTTAGTTGGGGAGGGGAGTGGAGAAGGCAGTTGGGGTTTAGTGACTTACCCAGGGTCACACAGCTAGTAAGTGTCTAAGTCCAGATTTGAGCTCAAGTCCCCCTGACTCCAGGGCAGATACTTTATCCACTATGCCACCTAACTGCCCTGGAAAGTATATTTCAGGAAATCATAAAAGAAATCTTCTTGTTAGATCTAATAGAATCAGAGGGCAAAATGAGAAGAGAACAGATCCGCTGGTGAGTGACCTCAGAGAAACTCCATGCTGAAAACACCCAGGGATGTCATAACCAAATTGCAAAGTTTCTGTGTTGAAAAAATAAAAATAAAAACACTGCAAGCATCCAGAAGGAAAGAGTTCAAGTTTTTCGCGAACCACAGTACAGATTGCATAAGGCTGTATGCTGCAGCTGCTATAAAGGAGTGGAAATCTTGAAATACTAAATAGCTTTTTCCAAAAGGAAAATGGTTCTGTGATCCTTAAAGACAATAACATAAGTAACATAAAAACCCAAGGACTGGGTATGGTTTAGTTCTTTTCTGTTGGTTTGAAGAGAGGGATCCATAAGGGAAGAAATGAGGAATTTGCTATTTCTTGTAATTGGGGTGCATGAGAATAGTATACAAACATGGAGGAAAGTAATGGCGGCATATGAGGGCATGGATCTTACTCTTGTCCTAACTAGAAAAAGGAGGGTTGTACACATAATGGTTTGATGTCTAAATACTCTAAACAACATGGAAATGGGAAGAGGGAGGGTAAAACCCAAGATGACGTCACCAGCAAAATGAATCAGCTTCAGAGGTGGATCGGGCAGCCAGATAGTACAGTGGAGCCTGGAGTTGGGAAGACTCCTCTTTCTGCGTTCAAATGTGACCTCACACATTTACCAGCTGTGTGACCCTGGGCAAGTCACTTAACCCTGATTGCCTCAGTTTCCTCATCTGTAAAAATAAGCTAAAAAAGGAAATAGCAAACCATCTGTTATCTTTGCCAAGAAAACTCCATATGAGGTCATGAAGAGTTGGGCATGACTAAATAACAGCAAACAAGCTCTGTGACCCTGGGCAAGTCACTTCACCTTGTTTGCCTCAGTTTCCTCATCTGTAAAAATGAGCTGGAGAAGGAAACAGCAAACTATTCCAGTATCTTTGCCAACAAAACCCCAAATGGGGCCACAGTGAGTGGGACACAACTGGAAAAACAAATAAACAAAACAAACAAAAAAAAAATGACTGAACAGATCAGAGGTGGATCACTAAGTGGCTTTTAAAAGGAGATCAAAGGGGGCAGCTAGGTGGCACAGTGGATAGAGCACCGGCCCTGACGTCGGGAGGACCTGAGTTTAAATCTGGCCTCAGACTAAATACGTGACACTTAACTAGCTGTGTGACCCTGGGCAAGTCACTTAACCCCAATTGCCTAACGAAAAAAAAAGATCAAAGGAGGAACACACTGCTTCTATTGTAGATCCTTAGTGTTGATCCTGTTCTTTCCTTTTCCTTTTCTTACCTCTTCTGTAAAGACAAAGCGGAGGGTGAAAGGATAGAGAGAAACCTGAGAAGACTAGCATAAGCCACTACAGAATGAAGTGAGCAAAGCCAGGAGAACAATTTCTATACAATGACTACAACACTGAAAGAAAACAGTTTTGGAAGATGCAACCAGTGTGTGGGGCAGTTTGCTTGACAATAGTTAATTTATTACCAAGGAGGGCTTTTGGAGAGAGAGTGGGGAAATTAGAGCCAAGTGTAATAATGATGGGGAAAAAAAAGAAAAGAGCATCAGTGAAACATATTTAAAATACGCAGAATTGAGAACAGTTCAGAAGACGACAGACAAGCATGGTAGTGTTCATTCTATCGTGTTAAATTTCGTATATACTTTTTTTAAAGTATACATAGGGATTTGCAGTTTCATGTAAGATCTTTTTCTTTTCATATGTGCAAATGTTCTTATTTGTTGTTAAGTTCATAATTAAAAAAAAATTTTTAAGGAAACATAAGCTGCTTTCTCCTTCCTGAGGCAATAAAGCAGTCACTTCTACATTTTGGCAAAATTTCCAACAACAAAGGTTGAAATAAAACGTTTCCTCACTTAACCAGAAAATTCAAAAGACTGTATTCATTCCCTGAGCATTTGTTGACTCCAGGCTTTCCCCTTAGTAATTTTCAGAGAGCGCTGTATCATCAAATGCATAGTAGTAAACAAACCTAGTAATTACTGACATCGATCCTAGCCAGCTCAGTAAGACATAGCCTAGGATCACACTAAAGACACCGGGGTCTCGTTTCACTGCTGTTACTGTGCTGGCTGTGATCCCACAATAGTCTGCGCCCCATGGTTGGGTTTTTTTATTTGAATACAAACAATTTTAGTCTTAAAAATATTAAAGTTATATCATCTTAAATCTTCCTCAAATAATCTGCAGGATTTCATTCTTCTCTCCTCTCTTCTCCCCCTCCTACTTTCCAGAAGATTCATGCAAAGGCAATTATTGTTTATTTTCTCTCATTTTTAGGAATTTATGCATATAGGATCTGGACTATTCATGGGACAAATCCATTAACTAGTAAACAGACACAGCAGAGATTTCTTTGGACTCAAAACTCATTCCGCCAAAGAGCATGACGCTTAGAATCATAGAATATCAAAATTAGAGGAATCCTTAGAAATCATTTAGCCTGATCTCCCTCCCTATGTCGGAATCCCTTCCACACCATCCTTGACAGGTAGCCAATCTGACCTTCACAGTATGCATCACAGTATTTTCTAAGGTGGGAGAGGAGATTCCCATTACCTCCTAACACAATTTAATAAAAACACCAAAAACTCACTAATTTTGTAACATAGACATTCCCTAACCGCTAATCTGGGTGGTGGTGTTCAATCATTAGGTCATTTCCAGCTCTCCATGACCCCTTTTCGGGTTCTCTTGGCAAACAGAGTGGAGTCACTTGCCATTTCCTTCTCCAGCTCATTTTACAGATGACAAAACTGAGGTAAACAGGGTTTGGTGACTTGTTAGTTAAGTGTCTGAGGATTTGAACTCGGGTCTTCCTGATTCCAGGCCCAGCGCCTAGTTGCACCAATCTGGGTGTAGCTCCCACAATTCACAATTCTTTGGCGGGGAGGTGATTGTATTGTTGAATGAATGAATGATTGAAAAAGCATTTATTAAGTGCTCACTTTATGCAAAGCACTTGGGACACAAACAGAAAAAACAGAGACAGTCTAGTAGTTCAGGTCCTAATGGGAAAGACAACACATGTAGAAGTGTTCAGCTGCAGCTCAGATGGAGAGGCCCCCTAATCCTCAGGGAAGAGTAGCAATGCAGATGGTAATGCATCTTATTTAATGACATTTCCATTGATAAAATTCTATAGCTTTGTGATGCTGAACTGTTTGACTGTTCCAATGTCTCTGTTAGCAAGAGCTATTTTTTTTTCTGGGTTTTCAGTAGCTGTGAGGAGATGGAGGTCTATTGCAGTGGCAGTTGATGATTTGAGAATCAGAACCTCAGGCAAAATTTGTAAATAGCGGTCACAGAGATGAGGAATCAAAAGATGAACATCTGAAAATAGCAGAGGGAAAAAGGCGTCAGGTTACAGTCGATAGCCAAGGAGGTGGGAAGATTGACAGGAAGAAGTGGGACATTCTGTTTCTGCTCTTAGCAGCTGTATTATGACAGCTACTTTTCCAGTGGAGTTTTTGGTGGTTGTTTTGTGGGGTGAGTTTTTTAGGGGAGGGGTCACTGTGTCTGAGTGCTGTGGATGACCTGTGCTTCTCCCCCTCCTCCTCCTCCTAGGCACGGGTGATGGCCACTATTGGGGTAACCAGAGGACTTGGGGACCATGACCTGAAGGTGCATGACTCCAACATCTACATCAAACCATTCCTGTCTTCAGCTCCTGAGGTACAAGATGACTTGGGGGAGTGCTTGTGGGTATGCCTGTAAAAAGAAAAATTCAAGTCGATGTCCAATAGAAATGTCCTCTTTCCTCATTTCTGCTATTAGAATATACCCATTTCAACAGACATTCATTCAGCTCCTGCCATGTGCAAAGGGAGAGCCAGAAAGACCTAGTGGGGTAGGGCAATGGACCCCTTCATCAAATACACCCCTAACTAAAAGATCTAATGTATCCCCAGTAGATTTATACTTTCTTATAAAATGTATATACATACAGTCAGCTTTGGTCATTGACTTTAATGACTCACAGAGCTGGAAAAGATATTTGTAGGTCCAGTTTGAAAAAGTACATCATGAGCTGTTTTTCCTTACTTATAGTACTCTTCTTTCAGTCCTATCCACCCATTATGCAAAGGCTTTTATTGAAATTCAGCTAGTAAATTTCCATCTTACCTGACATAGAGGGAATTAATGCTGAGATGCTGCACCAATAGCCATTCCCCAGGGGAGGAGTGGTCCAAGGATATGAACAGTTTCATGGGGATGAATTGTAGACCAATATTGAGTATGTGAATGATTACTCCAGATTAAGATAGTAATAAGAAATGCAAATCTAAACAACTCTGAGGTTTTACTTCCTGCCTAGCTAATTGGGAAAGATGACAAACAGTGGGAATATGTTGGAGACATTCTGGAAAGGCAGGCACACTGATACCCTGTTGATGGAGCTGTGGATGGAGTGTGGGATTCCCCCAACCATTCTTGGGAGGAAAAAAATTTGCAAATCTGCTGAGACAGTGACTAAACTCTCCATATCCTTTGGTCTAGAGATCCCACTGTCTGGCATGTACTGCAGGGAGGTCAAAGATTGGAACAGGGGGATAGGGGTGGGAAGTATCCAACATATATCGGAATATATATAATATAATAGCAACACTTTTCTTGGTAGCAAAAAGCTAGAGGCAAAATTAACCCCGCTAATTAGGGCCTGAGGACTAAAGAAATTGTGATACGTGAATGTATTACCGCAGCATAGAAAGCAATGAAGATAAAGACGATGGGGATGCGTGGGAAGACATATAAAGTGATGCAAAGTGAAGTAAGCAGCACCATGAAAACAATATATACAATGACTGTCTCCAACAATGTCAGTGGGAAGAAAAATGGAAACCCCAGGTGCTATGTAATTATAATGACTATGCTCCTGGCCATCTCCACAGAGGTGGAGGGAGATGATCATGGAGGTGGAACACGGAATATCCTTTCAGATTTGATCAATATTTTGATTAATGTTGCTGAACTTTTTTTCTCCTCTTTCTTTTTTAGTCTTTGTTAACAAGGGTTAGCTCTCTGGGAGGGAGAAGGTGGAAAATATATTGGGAATGGAAAGAGATATAAAAATGAGGTATCAATTTAAAAAATTGTAAAACATGTCACCTTTACTTTGAAAGAAGGGAGGGAATAAGTATTTATGTAGTGGCTACTGTGTGCCACTTTTTACAAATATCATCTCATACCCTGGGAGGTAGGGCTACTATGATGCCCAGTGAGGAAACTGAGGTAGGCAGAGATTAAATGACTTACCCAAGGTCACGTAGCTATTAAGTGTCTGAGATCACATTTGAACTCAGTGCTCTATCCTTTACATCTCAAACTGCTTAATTAAGGGACAAATTAAGCATATTATCTTTTCTTAAATATCTTCTATATAGCATATGATTCACAGAAAATGTCAGCAAATTTGGGAAATTTTCTTTTTGTAAAAAAAAAAATGTATCATATCTTTAAATTCTCCATGCTTTTTTAAGTACTTTGCCAGGAATTACCAAGTGAATCTGTGTGGGGAGAATGTCGGCATGGGTAATCTTCTGAAGCTAAAGATTTTTGGAGGTCTTCTGTTTGTTTTCGTAGCCTTTACCAAATAAACGCTCCATGGTCATACTGCTAGCTGAGGCAGCTGTGTGGTACAATGGATGGAAGGCTGGCATTGGAGTCACTAAGACCTGAGTTCAAATCCAGCCTCAGACACTTGCTAGTTGTATGACCCTGGATGAGTCACTTAACCTCTGCCTGTCCCAGTTTCTTCAGTTATAAAATGGGTGCAGTAATAGCACCTGTCTCAGGGTTGTCTTAAAGATAAAATGAGATGATATTTGTGAAACTGCTTAGTATAGTGCCTGGCACATAATTGGTGCTCAATAAATGATGATTTCCTTCTTTCCATGATGAATTATCATATCCCCAAATTTCATTCTTCAGGACTTTGGATATTTTTTGCATATGTACTGTAGATCTCTACTCATAAATATATACAGAACAGATAAATACAAGGTAATCTGTGAGGAAGGGCATTATGAGGTGGGGAGATTGTAGAAGAGGCAGTGGTATTTGAGCTGAGTTGTGAAGGAGGAAATAAGGGATTTTAAGAGGCAGAAGTGAGGTAGGTTGGAGAGCATTCCAGGTATGTCAAACAACCAGTGCAAAAGCATTCAGGTAAGAGGTGGAATGTATGGGGCAGCTAGGTGGTGCAGTGGATAGAACACCGGCCCTGGATTCAGGAGGACCTGAGTTCAAAGCCAGCCTCAGACACATAACACTTACTAGCTTTGTGACCCTGGGCATGTCACTTAACCTCATTGCCTAGCAAAAAAACAAAACAAACAAACAAAAAAAAGAGGTGGAATGTAGTGAGTAAGCAGGAAGGCCTATGTGGGGAGGAAAGGTTGACATGATGAGACCAAGGCTTTAGGACAAATCACTTTGACAGCTGGGTGGAGGATGGACTGGAGTGGGGCAGGATTGAGGCAGGGGAGACTAATTAGAAGGGTATTGCAGCAGTCTGTCTGAGAGGTAATGAGGACTTGTATCAAACTGGTGGGTAGGTATATAAATAGAGAAAAGGGGGAGGGTGGGAGAGATGCTGAACAGGTAGAAACAATGAGATCTGGCAGCAGACCAGATATATGTGAGGACGAGTGAGTGTGTGGAGTTGGGGGTGACACCAAGGTCTGTGAATTGGAAGGATGAGGGTGGCCTGGGTAGAACCAGAGAAAGAATAATAAATAAATAGTGAGTAATGAGGTCCGAGGATGAAGGTTGGGTCCTCATCTTCCATTATAAATTCTCTCTCCATCTGCTTGTACCCAAGGTTTTTAATTGAGTTTTCTTCTTCATGAGATCTTCAGTAATTTTAAGTCTTTTTCCCCGCTTGCCTGCGCTCTGAGATCCACTCCCCAGGTCCCTTGTGGCTGCTGCCGTGATGTCTATCGCCACAGCCTCCTCGCCCTGCCCCTGCTCGCAGCGTCCTGTGCCTCATGAGCACTGCTTCAGCCCAGGTGCTGCCATCGCATTCAGGACCGGCTTCCCTTTCCCGTGCCTCGACCTCCTCCTCATAAGGTGGGGAGGGAATCTCAGGGCACACGGTCCAGTTTTGTCACCCTGACAGATGGTGGGGGGGCCAAAGAAGGAGGGGACGCTGAGGGAGTGTGTCCCAGGTTAGGGATTAGCCTTCTCTGATGTTAGCTCATTCATGCAGTCATTACCTCCTTAGGGTTCTTGTTATCAGCCTGGGGAGATGGCTGTGATTGTTTTATCTGTTGCACAGGTTTGAGAGATCTCAATGTCACTTGCTTGGCTCACTCACCTAAACAGTCTTGGAAAGGGTGGGGGGGGGATTTAGAACTCAAAATCTTATAAAAGTGAATGTTGAAAACCAAAAATAAATATTTTTTTAAATTAGTGTTTTAAATTTTACATGTAATTGGGAAATATTTAATGAAGTAAATAAAAATATATTTTAAAAAATAAATTAAAGCAGCTTTGAAAGGTAGTGCCTTTGGCGGCTGAAAAGTAAACTGGCTGTGATGGGGATAGCCTTAGCAATCAGGAAGCTTTAGGAAGGGTGCCATAGAGAGAGAAAGCACCTTGGTGGCATACTGGGTAGGGTACTGGTTCTGGAATCCAGCTTCAGACACTCTTATGTGATCCTGGGCAAGTCACTTAACCTCTGTGTGCCTCACTTTTCTCAGCTGTAAAATAGGAATCATAATAAATTGTCTACTTCACAGGGTTGTGAGGATCAGATGAGATAATACCTGTAAAGTGCTTAGCACAGTGCCTGACATTTAGTAGGCATTTAATAAATGCATATTTCAGGCAGCTAGGTGGCACAGTGGATAAAGCACTGGCCCTGGAGTCAGGAGGACCTGAGTTCAAATCTAGCCTCGGACACTTGACACATACTAGCTGTGTGACCCTGGGCAAGTCACTTAACTCTGATTGCCTCACCAAAAAGCAGAAAAGAAAAGGAAAATGACTCCACGAAAATGGAGAATAAGGGATGGGAAATTAGAAGGTTCATGCCACCTAGCAGGGTGTGAATAGCCAAGGGTGTGCATCATGTTATAAAGACACTAATGCAGTCTTGGAAAAACCGTGGAGTTAAGTTTTAGAAGAGAGATGGGGTTCAGTGTTGCGAGCCAAGTGACTGCATGCCCTGGAACAGACACATGATTAAATGAAATTGCTAAGGAGGAAGGTTAATTAACTAACCTTGTGTAGTGATCGGGAGTCTGGGCCCTGGTTTTGGACCAAGGAGGAGGAAGAGGAGGAAATAAGGGTGAGTGATCAGAAATCAGAATTAGAAAGGATTACAAAAACTTGATCTGTGTGGAAAACTGCCAAGTTGAACTGAATAACAGGAGATAAGGTACCACTGAGTTGCCCCATGTGTAGTCTGCATTCACAGATTACCTGCAATTGTGGTAGAATATAGTGTCTGTTTTAAATAGCTAGCTGCTCTAGAATTCCTTATTCCTTTTCGTTAATAGAAGCTTAGGTTTAGGTCTGGAAGGGACCACAGAGATCATTGAGTTTTACAAATGGGGAAACTGAGACCCAGAGAGGTTGTGACTTACCTTTGGTTCCACCCCATTAAGTAGCAGAACCCTAGTGTTCTTAATGCTGTTTCATGAGTTCAAGATGTAGGTGCATTGGCAAGGGGGGTAGAAATGGTGAGTACAAGGAAAGACCACATCTCCCAGGATAAAGGCAACATAAAGTTCCCCAGGCGTTTTGTTAGGGCCCACCCTGAGCTGGATTTTGTCACCTATGAATCTCAGAGTTTCAGTTTTATTCCTTTAAAAGGCCCTAATGAATACTAGCTGTTGCTTCTCTCTCCCTCTTGATTTTTTAAACTTGCCTTCTCTTCCCCCAACAATGTATTTCCTGGAAATATTCTCCCCTCCATGCTGTCTTCCCTTTGCCAAGCCTAGATCTTTATTGCACATTTGAATTTTAAGTTTTAAATGCAGCACAGTCAGGGTTGTGTGAACGACTGCAGGGAAAAATGTGCCTGGGTTCTAAGAAAAAAGGCTCAAACCATCTTCTTGGAAAATCAGAGCTGTTCCCATTCATCATCTTAGCTCTTAATTCATTCTGATGAGTTAAAAGTAAATGAACCAAAAGCATATGGATCAGATTTACCTTTAAAAAAATGTGCAGGGTTTTAAGAATTAGAAAGGGGTTTCTGGCCAAACACATTTTCGGTTTCACTGAACACGAAACACTGGAAAAATAGCTCGTTTGCCAAACCCCAAGTACAGCCAGATTTGTCTATCCCTATGCAACCCACAAAGTTCTGGGGCCATGGTTTCCTGACTCGTTTTGAAATTCCTTCAGAGGCACCCAGCAGTGCCTTCGTCTCTTTAGTTTGCTGGAAGAACAGCGTCAAACACTCTGAAACGTTCTATCCCTTTTTTGTCCCTGTCTAGCTTACAGCAAAGTCTGTCTCTCCTTTCTGTTTTGTAGGGAAGTGGGCCATAGCCAACCGCCCAGGCCCAAGCCGACTGAAGTTTCTCCTCATTCTGTTAAGGAGAAGGTTAACCTTTTGTTATCATTTTATCTAAGGGAGGGAGGGAGATTTCCTTCAAAAGACTGTCTCCACTTGTGTGATCTGATGCAGAGTGAAGTGAGCAGAAACAGGAGAACAATTTGTACAGTAACAACAACATTATAAAGAAAAAAGTTCTTTCAAAAACAGGAAATCTGATCGATGCAATGACCAACCATGACTCCAGAGAACTCAAGAGGAACATGGACTCCTTTGACTTCATAAATGTGTGAATTAGTTTTCCTTGACGTTGCTTATTTGTTGTTGAGTCGTTTTTTTCAGTCTTATCTGACACTCTGTGACCCCATTTGGGGTTTTCTTGGCAGAGATACTGGAATGGTTTGCCATTTCCTTTTCTAGTTTGTTTTACGGATGAGGAAGCTGAGGCAAACAGGGTTAAGTGACTTGCCCAGGATCACACAACTAGTAAGGGTCGGTGGCTGAATTTGAACTCAGAGAGGTGAGTACTCCCTACTCCAGGCCCAGCACTCCATTCACTGAGCCACCTAGCAGCCCACTTATTTGGTACAAGGATTATGTTTTTTGTTTTGGGGTGAAGGAGAAGAGGGGAACCAGCTGTGTATGTGTGTGTATATATATATATATATATATATGGAGAGAGAGATAGAGAGAGGGGAGAAGAGAGTGTTGGGGAGAGAGAGAATCATTGGAATTTTTTAAGTGAAAGAAACAGACAAACAGAGCTGCTTTGAAAGGAACATGTTGAATTTAGTATATTTTTTTCCTTGGGCAATCTATGCATAATTGTTTCACACCTTATCATCTTTTTTCTCTTCTAGCACTTGTGGAAAAATTCTCTTTTATTTTAGTGTTCATTAAATTTAGAACTTCTTATAATTCAGAAGAAAAGGGCAGAGTCCCTGGGATGGGAGTTTTTCTCCACTTCATTTTCTCTAGCCATGCTATCTTCTCCCACTCTTGTTTGTTATAGTCTAGTGCTTGTGAGTGGTTCAGGTACATTCTGGAACCTAACCACTGTGGGAAGTCATTTGGAGTTTGAAACTGTACCACTTCTCCTGTTAACTTGGTACAGGTTTCAATTCAACAATGACTTATTCAGCACCTCCTACACTGTTGTTGTTTATCCTTCAGACCAATGACATCACAAGAGATGTTTTGACTTGCTCTCGAATTGGATTTAAGCGAGGCAGAACTGCTCAAAGTCCTCAGCCTCCCTCTCCTGAGTCACTGTTCTTGGCGATGGAGAAAATGCAGAGTTTAGATAATACAAGTTCTATGCCTTCACAGAGCTTACAGTCCTGTGGGGATAGGGGAGATTTAATAGATTTAAATTAAAGGAAAACCAGCTGCTATTTGGCATGCAGGAGAGGACAAGTCATTGCCATCATCACCATCATTATCATCACAGCATTTAGCTAGCACCTGTTCTGTGCCAAGAACCGTGCTATGCACTTTATAAATTGCTTCATTTGAATCTCGCAACTACCCAAGGGGTTGGTGCTATTATTATCCCCATTTTATAGATGAGGAAACTGAGGCAAGCAAGTTAGCACCTTACAGTTGGAAATGGAGGGCAAAAGAACAGTGTCACTGGTAACCCTAAGGTTTTGGACCTGGGAGCTTGACAAAATGAGGATGCCACAGATAGAGCTAATGGGGGGAACAGGAGAAGTTGGTTTACCAGAGAAGAATTTTTAAGTTCTTACTGGTGGGACACCCAGATGGTAATGTTCTGAGAGAGTTCAAGGCTAAAGATGGGAATCTAGGGGCATTGTTGAAGCCACTGGAGTGAATGAGAATGCCAAAAAGGAAAATGTCCTCCCTTTAAAAAAAAAAATAACCCGAAGACTTTTGAGAGCCTTCCTTGGATTTGGGGGTTACGTTTCTAAATACTAGTCTACCCTTACTTCCCAGCTCCCTAGGCAGAGACAGGAGGTTTCCCTTAGCATTCCCCCCCCCACCCCCATCCCCTTTTCTGGTCTTTGGAAAAAGGTCTTTTCTTACTTGAGCCCACTTCCACCTGTTTTGACTTCTTGTTGAAACTATAGATACCCCCCTCACCAGCCCAACCAGTATTCTTTCTTTGCCCTGTGGATCACTGGGTTGTTTTTTTTTTTTTCCTGTCCAAACCATCTCCCCCCTCCATCCCCTATGAGTTTACCCTCAGATCTTTTTATCCAGATCTATCATTTTTGTCTAAAACAGTTTTTGTGTTTAAACCCTACCCCCTTGTTTTTCACAGTACCTCCCCAGGCATCCTCGGGCCATCTGGCCCATCTTGAGGGTCAAGGATTCCTAATAAACAATTTAAAATATGTATATATGTGTATGTATGTGTATACATATATGTGTATAAAATTGATGGTCTTTTATGAACATGGATGTCATTTGCCGTATAACTCAGAAGAGCAGTTAACCAAAACAAAGCAATACAGTATGTCTCTCTGTGGACCATGTCTGGCCGTGTTCCACAACCCTGGTCCACCACCTTTACCGAAAGGAGAAATGCCTCATTGCTAGTTCTCTGCACTCACCGTTGTTCATTGAATTGTTCAGAGTTGGCAGGGTCTTTACAGATGCAGACACCGAGTCCCAAAGGATTATAGTGGCTTGCCCAAGGACACACAGTTAGTACGTGTCTGAGGTGGGCTTTGAACTCATTGTTGTGTTTGTTGTATACATGGTTCTCCTGGTTCTTCCCTCTGCATGTCCATACAAGTTTTCCAGCTTGCTGAATTCTTTGTATTTGTCATTTCTTATGGCACAGTGATAGGTATGATATATTTCAACATTGTAAGACAATCGCTTTCTTGCCTTGAGATGCCATCATTGTTTTCCATTAAAATGTTTTAAATACTTGAGATTCCATGAACAGAGAGAGAGAGATCCCTTGTCAGGGACATACCATAAGCAGGGAATCTTTGGTCTAGATAGCCTTGAACATCCATTGCAGCAGTGAGATTTTATGTTGAAACTGCATCTTCACAGGTAATTTTTCCCCCCTCGTCTAATGTTACTTGCTTAGTTGTCTTTGGAGAAAAGCTGATGTTTTGCTCTACTTTGTTTTCTATATTATCTCACAACCACCCAAATCTTTCTAGCCTTTTCTACTATTACAAGAACTTACTGCCTACTGTATGCCTGGAGAATGCAAAAGTCATATGGCAGGCACTTGGCCCCTCCCCTCAAGGAGTTAATAATCTCGCTAGAGTCGAGATCATAGGACAATTGGAAAATAATTTTTAAACTTCAGTACCATGGGCAATGGGAGCTCTGAGAAAAGAGGTCAAGGTGAATCTCGATTTGCCTGGGAAGGAGGAGTAGGCTTTAGGTAAGAAGAGGGAAGAGTGATCATGAACTAAAGAAATGGGAAGCAGACCCGTTGGATTAAAGTAGAATTTGTTTGCTAGAGGTGAATAGGAAATGAAGTCTGGCTCAATGGGATGAGACCAGCTTATCTGGAAGACTTAGAATACCGAGTTTGGATTTTATACGATAGGCAATAGAGAATCACTACAGATTCTTCCATGATATTATTAATATTTTATAAATTGACTAAGCTCTCAAAAGTGTTTTGCTTGGATTGGGGTGAGGAACTTCTGAGGGGACCAACTGAGAGGCTGTTGTAATTATCTTGGAGTGTGGTGATAAAGACATTGACTGAGGACAGTGGCAAGTCAGCAAGCATTTACTAAGCTCCTACTATATGCCAGACCCTGTGCTAAACCCCAGGGATACATAGAAAGGTAAAAAATTGTTCTCCTGTGTTCTGCTCACTTCAGTCTACGTCAATTCATATAAGTCTTCCCAGGTTTGGTTTGGTTTTTAAACTGACCGCGTCATCGTTTCTTATGTCATATTCATATACCATAACTTGTTTAGCCATTTCTCAGTTGATGAGCAGTTTCCAATTCTTTACCACCACAAAAAAGAACTGCTATCAATATTTTTATATGTTGTTTAATCATTTTCAGTCACATCCAACTCTTCATGACCCCATTTGGGGTTTTCTTGGCACATATACTGGAGTAGTTTGCCATTTCCTTCTCCAGCTCATTTTATGACGAGGAAACTGAGGCAAAGAGGATTAAGTAATTTGCCCAGGGTCACACAATTAATGTTTGAGGCCGCATTTGAACTCAGTTCCTCCTGACTCCAGGTCCTTTGCAGTACTAGCCGCCTCACATCTGAGTTCTTTTCTTCTTTCTCTGGCGTCTTTGGGGAATACATGTGGTATTGCTGGGTCAAAATTTATACACAGTTTAAAAGCTTTGGAAACATAGTTCCAAATTCCTTGTCAACTTTGCCAATTTGATATAAACCTCAGAATATAGAACATTTTTTTCATACTGCTATTGATAGCTTGGATTTGTTCCTCACAACACTGCTTTGAACATTTAACAATTGAGAATTATCTCTAATTCCTAGAAATTCAACTCCATTCCCTGTATTTCTTCTAAATAAGAGCTTTATCAGAGAAACTTGCTGCAAAGATTATTTCCCGTTTACCTTCTGTCTTCTAGTTTTAGCTGCATTGGTTTTATTTGTGCAAAAACTTTTTAATTTTATATAATTAAAATTGACCAATTTAATTTTCTGTTATTCTCTCTATCTGCTGTTTGGTAGCTCATTCTTCTCTATCCGTAGATATGACAGGTAATTTCTTCCTTGCTCTTTTAATTTCTTTATGATGTCATGCCAATTTGGAGCTTATCTTAGTATAAGATAATGAGACGATGGTCTATAGCTAATTTTTGCCAGATTGCTTTCTATTTTTCCTAACAGTTTTTGTTGAATAGTGAGCTCTTCTGCCAGTAGCTGGGATCCTTGAGAGATCCTTGGGTTAGTCTACTGGGCTCTTTGCTTCTGTTTATTGTGTCTCTGATCTGTTCACTGATTTACTCCTCTTTTTCTTAACCAATACCATGTTGTTTTAATAATTACTAGTTTGAGATGTGGTACTACTAGGCCCTCTTCCTTCCCACGTTTTTCCATTATTTCCCTTGAAATTCTTAACTTCTTGTTCCTTCAGAATCTCGTTACTTTTGCTTACTCTGTAAATTAATCTTGCTATAGTCTAGTATGTCACTAAATAAGTAAATTAATTTAGGTTGTATTGTCATTTTTATTATATTGACCCAGCCTGCCCATGAGCAATTAATGTTTCTCCAGGTATTTAGAGCTATCTGTGTAAAAAAAGTGTTTTGTCATTGTATTCGTATGGTTCTTATATTCTTGGCAGATATATTTCCAAGTATCGTATATTTTCTATAGTTATTTTGGATGGAATTTCTCCTGTCTCTTCCTGCTCAATTTTGTTGATACATTTATTCTACATCCTGCAACTTTACTGAAGTTACTAATTGTTTCACTTAGTTTTTTAGTTGACACGCTAAGTAAGCCATCATCTGTATCATCTGCAAAAATCTCACACTAGTTTTAATAAAAAACTGGTTTTAGCAACTCACAAAGGTAATGGTTGTGTGAGCGGAGCCAGCGTTTGTGCATGTGTTCAACATTTCTGAAGTCGGAGGCTAAAACTTTCTCTGTGATGAGAAAGAGTAATCATTGTTTAGATGTTTACAACTGCTCCCAGTCAGACATTTAGCGTTTCTTAACCTTGGCGAAAGAAGAAGAAAAAGAAAACAAACAACCTCCCCACACAGACAGGCTGTTTATTTCATCTGGAGTCCTTCTGAGTCTGTAAACCATCCCCTGCATGGTCATCCTGTCCCACTCTGCTCTCCTCCTAGCGGAATCACCTGTTGTGAGGTGAGCGGGGGACATGTGAGGGATCACCTGGGCTCAGCCCAGCAGCCCCAGTTGCGGGGCGGTGTCAGACGCTCTTGAGCAGATCCAGACTGAGCAGCCCTCAGGTGTGTGAGCAGCCAGGGTTCACCTGGCCAGCGCAACAGAAAGGGTTGTGTCTTCTGTTCTAGAGTTCACTACGTGCAGTATCTGCTGTCTTGAGGCCCAAGAGCCTGCCAGGATGAAGAGGTCCAGAGGACACTGTGCTGTGTTATGCTGTGCTACGGTCTTGTGTTTGTTTGTCTTTTTTTTTTTTTAGCTCAGTCATTCATTCTGACAACCAGAGGTAGGAGTGAAGAATGGTAGTCACAGAGACTTAAGCCTACGTGCGGGACGTGAACTTTAGATCCCATTGACATCTGTGCATGCAAGTGCGCACATGCGCGCGCACACACACACACACACACATGCATGCATAATTCCAAGTCCTTACCTAAGATGTTGCATGCAGTTGGACTTTTGGAGGAGTTTGGGATGCCGCTGAGACATTTGGCTGTTTTATTTCAGGTTTGCAAGATAACGTCACCAAAAACTTTGAAGAGTTTCTTCCCATATACCTACAACCCTTCCCTGTATACATTTTTAACAAAATTTTACAGCTAAAATTGTGGAGGGATAAATTCAGAAGTAGCACAGGCACATTCCTTTAGGGGTGCCACTATTAGGTTGAGCCCAGAGCTATTATATGAAATAAAAGCAGTTAATTTTCCAGCTAGTGCTGCCTCCTACAACTTGAACAGAGCAATTAACTGGGCTTAGCAACTCATTAAGCAGTTTTTTTTTTTAATTTAAAATTTGCTTTTGTAGCGTGAACTAAGTTGTCAGCAAATACAAACATTCCAATGTACAGAGAACAAGGAAAATTGTGTCAGAAAATGTGAACTGGTACATACAATGTAAGCCCTATGTGGTGGTACACACCTGTAGTTCCTACTGTCCAGGGCGCTGAGGCTGATGGGTCTCTTGAGTTAGGGAGTTTTGAGCTGCATTAGGGCTAAGCAGTTCAGGTGCCCATTGCAACTCTGACACCAGTATGGTGAATCCCTGGGTGTGGGAGAACCACCAGGCTACTTAAGGAGAGGCAAATTGGCCCAAGTTGAAATGAAGCAGGTCAAAGGTCTCATACTGATCAGCATTGAGAATGGACCACAAGTGATGAATGTACTTGCCCGGTCCCAGAAAGAAAGAAAAAAAGTACACACACACACACACATATACACACACATATAGTTTGTTAAACTATATATATCTACTTTATATACATAAAGTAGATATATACTTTTATGTATGCTTTATAAAGTATGTTTATATTATATATTTTATATTACATATAATATATATTATAATTATATAATATATATACACATACTTTAAAAAGCATATATATATACTTTTTAAAGTGTGTGTGCATGTGTATATATTTATATATGTGTATGTGTATACTTCAACAAAACAATAATAATAAAAATGCTGGTGTCTCTTCTTGAATTTTTTTCTTTCATGCGTTTAAAAAAATGTTTTATTCATGCTTGTTTGGGCATGTCTGTTCCTACCCACTAACCCCCACCCCACTTCTAAATAGAAGCCTTTCCTTTTGATGATGTGTAACAGAGTCTGTCCAATGAGAGCCCGATTTTTATTAGCACCGGTGGTGTGCTTTGCCTGATGCAGTCTCCTACATCGATTTCAGAGCATGTGCAGGTATTCTGTGACTATTTCCTGTCTGCTTACTATGTGGCAAACCGAGGCCTTTTGATTAGGCTAAACCTGAACGTGCGTATAAAAGGCATTAATCAGCCAAATTGACCTATTTCTTTCCCATCCAGGAGAGGCAGGGACTGCAGTAAGCAGTGTGGGGAGACAGGCAGTTGGCAGCAGCACCCCATTACATACACATAGTCCAGGACAACAAATCAAGGGGTTGACTGTCTGAGAATGCATTCTGGATCTTCACTCCAGCAACAGTAAACTCCATTGGCTCCCAGTGGCCTCCAGAATCAAATAGAAATCTTCTGTCTGGCCCCTTCCTACCTTTCCAGCCTAATTATATTTTTACTCCCCTCTGTGATCCGGGGACGCTGACCTTCTCTCTCTGTTCCTTGCACGTGACACCTCATCTCCCAGCTGCGTAGCATTTTCTCTGGCTGTCCCCCAAGCCTGGAATGTTCTCCCTTCCCACCTCCACCTCCTGGCTTCCCTGGCTTCCTTCAAAACTCAGCTCAAATTCCAGCTTTTACAAGAGTCCTTTCCCAGTTCCTCCCCCACCCCCTCATTTCTGATGCCTTTTTTATAAAAAGTATTACCTCCCATTTATACTGTACATATCTTACATACACATAGTTATTTGTCATCTCCCCTCCTCCCCCATTGTAATGTGAGCTCACGGGCAAGGACCATATTTTAGCTTTTCTTTATATCTCTAGTACTTTAGTGCAGTGCTTGGAACATAGTAAGGACTTAATTAATGCTTCTTGGCTGACTGAATATTGTTCAGTTCTTTCATCAGAGCTCTGAGGCCCTTCACATCATTGTTGGCCTCATGGAAATTGTTCCCCCGGCCCTGTTCATTTCACTCTTGGTCGGTTTGTACAAATCTTGTCATGTTTCTCTGAATTGGTAAGATTCTTCATTTTTTATGGAGTTATAATAGTCCACCTTACCACAGGGGATTGGTTGGTTGGTTTTTGTCCTTAATGCTCGAAGACCATACTATGTTGGGGTCAAGGTACGGTGTGTCCAACTGTGGCTGATCAGACCAGTGTGAGGCCAGAAGGCTCAACCACAAATAGTCCATAATATTTGGAGTGGTTGCCTCAGAGCTGGGGAGACCTGGACTTTAGTCCTTCATCTTACCCTCTGCAAAGATTTTTTTTTTAATTTCCCCTCTAATTAACTTTTTCCCTTCCCAATTTTAACAGCAGTGATTTTGTTTTGTGCGGGAGCTTTTCAATTGTATGTGATCAAAATTGTTCGACTTATCTTTTGTGATTTTCTCTATCCCATGTTTGGTCAAGAACTGTTCCTCCATCCATAGCCGTGAAAAGTGTCTCCTTCCTTGCTCTTATTTAAATATAATACTTTATATGTACAGCATGTATTTAGATATTAATTTAGATATTTAGATATTAATTTAGATTTAGATAATAATCTAAATGTAATTTCTGCCTGACTGCTTTCCAGTTTTCCCAGCGGTTTCTATTGAACAGTGAGTCCTTACTCTGAGTGCCAAGCCTGGAATCAGGAAGGCCTGAGTTCAAATCCAGTCTCTGACACTTACTGTCTTTGTGACTCTGGGCAATTCACTTAAGCCCTATCTGCCTTGGTTTTGCTCAGCTGTAAAATGCAGATAATGGTAGCACCTACCACCCAAGGTTTTTGTGAGGATCAAATAAGATAATAATTGTGAAGTAAATAGCACAATGCCTGGTATGTAATAGGTTACTTATTATTTCCTTATTTTCTTTTTCATTGTATTGGCAGGGTTCATCCATAAGCAATTCATATCTGCATTTATTTAGGTTGGCCTTTATTTCTGCAGAGATTATTTAGTTGTAGTTCAGTCGTTTTTCAGTCATGTCTGACTTTTCACGAGTCCATTTAGGGTTTTCTTGGCAAAGATGCTGGAGTGGTTTGCCATTTCCTTTTCCAGATCATTTACAGATGAGGAAACTGAGGCAAACAGGGCAAAGTGACTTGATCAGGGCCACACAGCTAATAAGTATCTCAGACCAGGTTTGAATTTAGGCAGATGAGTCTTCTTAGGCCAGATTTGAATTTAGGCAGATGAGTCTTCCTGACTCCAGGCCCAGTATTGTGTCCACTGTGCCTCCTAGCTGCCCTAAAAATCATTTCTTAGCTCTGGTCATAGATAGAGTTCCTGAGTATGTGTTGGTGTAGGTACTCCCAAATATTTTATACATTGTCGTTATTTTGAATGGAATTTCATATTTTCTTTCTTCCTCCAGGTAGAAAAAAATCAATCATTTATGTGGATTATTTTTTACCCTTCTGCTTTGCTATGATTATTTTCTCAATTTTTAGTTGAAACTGTAGAATTCTCCTAGAGCATTATATCATCCACAAAAAGTGATAATGTTGTTTCTTCTTTGTGCTTATTGTCTTATTGCTATAGTTAGCATTTCTAGAACTATATCAAATAATAGTGGCAATAATGTATAACCTTGTTTTATCCCTGATTTTATTGGAAAAGCCACTAGGATTTCTCTACTACATATAATGCAGGCTCTTGATTTTTAGACAGATAATGTTTACCGTATTAAGGAAAGATTCGCTTATTCCAATGCTTTTTAATGTTTTAAAAGAAATATGTGTTGTATTTTTCCAACAACAAATATATGTTATATTTGGCTAACGCTGTCACTGGGGTTCCCTAGGTATGTTTTGTCAAAGTCCTTCTCTTCTTTCCCCCCATCTTTGGTAAGTATAGTTGGGAAATTTCCCTTAGGCTTTACTATAGCTTGCTGCTGGGCCCCTTACAGAGTGCCTTTCCGCAAGACATATGTCCTTTGTCCTCAGCTATTGGGGTAAATACTACCACCAATGACCACTGTCCTTAGGGTGCTGTTAGAATGCTGATGAGAAGGCCAAATCCTCTGACCCTCAGCTTCACAAGATCATAAGCTGGGGGAGGGGAAGGTTCTACTCTATTTCCCTCCCTCTCCCCCACCCCAAGCTGTTTCTCCTTAGGAGCTTGGTTAGAACTATTCTCTAAGTAGCCAGCTATACAAAGTGTTGGGTTCCATAATGTCCTACTCTATGCGGGATGATTGATTGACTCCTACCCAGGAGTAGCCAAGTGACTTCTGCTCCTTACAAGTGGAAGGATACTGATACCCCTCCGCAGACACAAGGAAGTTTAGAAGGGATGTGGATTTGGGGGGGGGGGAGGAATGATGAGTAATCCTTGGCATATGTACAATTTGAGATACCTGTGGAATATCCAATGCAATGCCCACTAGGCAGTTGGAGCTTCAAGAGGAGGGAACACCGAGCTAAAAAATAGATCCTTTCCACTCATTTCTATCCTACTTTGGGGCATCTGAGACCAGAGTCATAAAACAGTGGGCTTGAATTAAGAGAGTGTCTCTCTCACATAGTAAGGGCTTAGAAGATAAACAGTGAGGAGCATTTGCTGAGCGTGTAAAGAACTTAGGAGTGGGCAGCAGCAGGGAGGGCCTCGTGAAGCAGTGTCGGAGATCGTGCAAATGGGAAAATTGATGGCTTGTCCGTAAAAGTTGCCCCCAAGATGCAGATGTCAGCGAGAAGAGGACAAACTTTTAGCATATGACTAAAATATCCTAAGTAACAGATGAGCCTAGATGAGAGGAATGCTGAACTAGCAGCCCGAAGCTGTTAGGTGAATGCTTTTCACATCCCGAGTGCAGAGTATGCAGGGGCGTGGAATCAGGAAATCTACTTAAATGGCAAAAGCCAGGAACACCAACCGGTATGGCATGGTTTATCCAGCAGCAAATTATCAGAGCCGCCGTGCCATTCGCTTTCTTTCTGCTGCTCCTCAGCAGCTCTGTCTGAAACTGTGCAAAGAAAAGGACTAATTCTGACTTTTACTTCAGCTAAAATAATAGGCAGCCTGGTGAGTGGATAAAGAGCAAGCCCCCAAGACCTGAAGACCCTGGTTCAAATCCCACCTCTGATACATAGTGATTGTGTGTAACCTTCCCCAGTTCTGCCTGCTGGCTTCACTGAGCTCCACCAAGACTTAACTGAAATCCCACCTTCTGGTCCTTCATGGTTCCCCCTCTGCCAGTGCCCTCCTTCAGAGATGACCTCTCACTGCACTCGGGGTGTGTCTGTGTGTACAGGTGTGTGTGTGTATGTGTGTGCGTATGGGTGGGTAGTCTCCCCCATTAGAATGTAAGCTCCCTGAGGGCACGGGCTGTATTTTTAACCATTCTTTGCTTCCCCAGCATTTAGCAAAATGCCTGGCACTGAGTAAGCACATAATAAATACTGACTGGCCCAGTTCTCTAGGCAGCTCTCCAGGACTGTAAGCTACAAAGAGTGTACTAACCTTCACTAACAGAAGAAGATTTCTCACCCAAGAATTAGAGAGATGAAATCACAGGTCTAAGTCTTCACCCTGTTCCTAAATAATAATAGTGCTAGCTAATAATAATAATTTTGTGTAGCACTTTAAGATTTGCAAAGTATTTTACAAGTATCATTTGATACTCATGAAAACCCCTTTTCCATTATTATTAGTATTATCCTCACTTTACAGATGAGGAAAGTGAGACTAAGAGAGGTTAAGTGATTTTCCCAGGGTCACACAGCTAGTAAGTGTTTGAGGCAGGATTTGAACTCAGGTCTTCCTGACTCCAGGACCAGTGCTGTTTTGCCCCAAGTAGCACCTGTAGGAACATTTGCCCTGCTGCATCTCAGTAGAGATTACTTCCTAGGACAATTGAATGTAACCTTATTAAGGACAGTGACTATTTCGGTTTTATATCAGTACCTTCTGTGCTGGGTCTGGCACCCAGTAGGTGCTTAATAAAATCTTGTTGATTGGTTGAATCCCATTGCCTAGCATAGCACCTAACACTAACAGACACTTAATAAATGATTATTGACAGGCAACAAATTAAGCAAATTACTGTGTGTCAGGCACTGTGCTAAGCATTTGGAATACAAATACAAGCAAAAGTATTGTTATTCCAAGGCCCTGGGGTTCAGGTTCTTGGGTTGTCACCATCAGGGTCCAAGGGGCCATGGTAGCAGGGTGGTGGTGGTTCAGCTTGCCTGGTACATGCTGCCTCCTGTTTCTTCAGGTGTCCTCACTGCTTTAGCTAGATTGACTTCCTTACACTGTGAGTAATTGACATTTGGCGGAGGGAGTGAGAAGTGGTGAATTGAGACAGGTAGCCTGGGGAGGACGCTGTCATTCCCGGGATTCTTTGCTCGTCTGAGAGAGAGGTGATACAGAATGAGATATTTATGGCCATGGACACTATGGAATTTGTCTGGCTTGACTCTACATATTTGTTACATGGATTTAGTTTTTTCTTTTATTCTTTTAAATTGATGAGGAGGTGGGATGGAAGGAAGAAAAAAATAAATGCTTATTAATTGAAAAATAAAATGAAAGAGAAAGATGTGATACAGAGGGCTGTCTTAGAGAATAGTCCGTTTTCTCAAAAAAGCGTTCGACAAAAATGTTCTGCCTCATAGGTAATGTATAAGCCCGAGCTGTGGAATTAGGGGAAAGTTGGCAGAGTCCTCTGGAAATTGGCTAAAGGATAGGAAACAAAGGATAACCGTAAAAAGCTAAAAGGAGGTTAATTGGGACGTGCCTAGGGGAATAGGGTTGGGATCAGCTTTTTATTATTTACATATAAATTACTTGGAGGATTGTACAGAGAGAGCCTTCTACTCTTTGGCCAATGAAGGGACACTCGATAGGACCCACGTGGCAAAAAGGACAACGCAATTAGGGAAAGGATTTAATTTGTCAAGAGATTTAGCCTGAGAAGCGGTCCTCTCTGGAGCCTGAGCATGTAGGCTCCCGCTATTTCTTTAGTGACCAGACTTCGGTTTTATTAGTGGCTACAACAGCCAGTGGCAGCTCAGGACTTAACATTTCTTCTCTCCAAAGACAGCTTGGAATTAAACTCTGGCCTCTTCTTTATTGGGGTACTTTGATAATGTTAAATTCAGGTGCTCTTAGTAGCCCAGATGGAAATTCAGAGCCATAAGAGGGCCTCTCCTGTTGACAACGAAATTGGCCTCTTCAACCCCTTGTCGATCAGAGGGCTTATTTAACAATTAAGTTTTCCATCCTACTGTACTCAGAGCATCAAAGGAACTTCCTGCAGGTATGCACTCATAGGAACCAAGTAGTATTTGTTGGGAAAGTTAATGAATTTAACAATAGGCTCTACTTATACCACCAAGCACTCGGCTTGAAAATAGGGTTGTGATATTTGGCTAATGCTGTCTGGTGTTCTCCAGGTGACAGATCAGATGTAGAGATATCAGAATCACAGAACTGGAGAGTGGGAAGATAATTCAGTGGCCTGGTAGGCCACTCTGTACATGAAGGAAATCCCCACCATGTATCATACCCAATTGAGTGTCCAACATTAAGTTCCCAATGACTTTGGTTTAGAACCTTAATTCTCTGTATACTTCAACACGGGCTGGGCCATTGTCAGTCGTCCTGACCTGTGTCTTGCCGCTGGACCCCAATGACTCTGGAGGAGAGAGTGAGGCTGATGACTTTACACAGCTCTACCTCATTTAAATCCAATTCACTTCCAAGTCAAGACATCATCCTCATGATGTCATTGGTCCTCTTTGAGAATGAAGGTTGAACAACAACTTCAACATGGATTCTTCAGAGCCCATTAAAAGCCGGGCAGAAGTGGGATACCTGTTTCTAAAATAGAATGCAAATAGAGAGGTCTTTCTAGGGGAGCAAAGGATGGAGTTCCTGCATTTTTGTAAATATAAGGACTGTGACTTTATTTCCAGTTACAGCCTGCTACATAAGGCCTTTCCTGAGCTCTACTCCCCTTCCCTTCTTATTGCTCATCTCATGCCAGAAATGACCCTTTATTCACTTTTTATGTATTTTGTATTTAATTATCTGTGCACGTCCCTTTCTCCCCCTGCTTCCCCCCCCCCCTCGCTATTTCAATGTAAGCTCATTAAGGACAGTGACTTTTGGTTTTATATCAGTACCTTCTTTGCTGGGTCTGGCACCCAGTAGGTGCTTAATAAATTCTTGTTGATTGGTTGAATCCCATTGCCTAGCATAGCACCTGACACTAACAGACACTTAATAAATGATTATTGACAGGCAACAAA
>NW_020950098.1:7052893-7083851 GCF_900497805.2 Vombatus ursinus
GATGGGAGCGTACATGATGGAAGGATATTTCAGGCTGAGGAACCTCCGGGTGCTGAGGGAGGGTGCAGGGTGAGACAGCAGCTGAGGCATGATGGCAAAGGGCAGAAGGTCAGAAGCAAAGCCAGGACAGAGGAATTGACTTGTCTTTTGCTTAGGTCAGTACTTTTTTTCATAAGACACAACTGGCTGTCTAGAGTTTAAACCTTTACATTTTCATGGTGGTCTTGCTCTCAAGAGTATCTATTTAAAAAAAAAAAAAAAGCCAGCCAGGTGTGATCTTTCCTTAAGGATTTTTCTTGAGCCATTTATAAGTAACACTTTTCTCTCCATTAAGGAGGCCACAATGGGCTGGAACTCAGAGGGGGCTTTCTTATTAATAAATTTTTTATAAATAACTTTTATTTTTATATCATCTACATTTTCCACCCTATCCCTTCCTCTTTACACAGAACCAGCCCTTACGCCAAAGTGTTAAAATGACAAATTATTTAAAAAAAAAAAAAACAACCCAGTTCAGCAAATCCAACCAACACATCAAAAAAGGCCAATGTTTGCAGTATTCCATATCCACAGACCCTCAGCTCTGAAAAGACTGAGGAGTGGGGGATGAGGGACAATGGATATGGTTTTCTCATATTACTTCTTTGGAGTCAAGTTTGGTCATAATTTCACAGAATTCTACCTGTATTATTTTATTGTTCTTTCCATTTACTTTGTTTTGGTCATTATGTATGTCCTTTTCCCCGCCTGTGCTTGCTTCATTATACATCAGGTCATATAAGTCATCTAGTACTTTTCTGTAGTCATTTCTTACAGCAAAGTAATATTCTGTTACATTCATATACCTCAGCTTGTTTAGCCATTTGCCAAACAATGGGCATCTAATTTGTGTCCAGTTCTTTGCTTCTCTAAAAAATGCTACTGTAAGTATTTTGGTGTATTTGGTGTATATATATTTGGTATATAGAAGGATGGTTTCCCCCCGTCCTTAGGGAGGGTATAGACCTAGCATTATTATCCCCGGATATGGATATTTTAGTCTCTTTCTTCTCATAATTCCAAATTGCTTTCCATAATGGTTGGACCAGTTCACGGCTCCACCAAAATGCATGAGTGTCTATCAAAGTTTACCACCTGCTGTTTATGTCTTATTTCCTTTGAACTCCCAAAGAACCTTGTAGGGTAGATCGATCCTGTGGGTATTGTTAGCCCCATTTTTCTTGGATGAGGAAGTTGAGGCCCAGGAAGGTTTAGTGACTTCGTTGAGGTAGTATATCTGATATATTCTGGCAGTGTCAGTATTTGCCTCTAACCATGAGCTTTGTACTCCTTCCATCTTTCATTTTCTCTAATATGGTTGTAGAAGAGTGGTCCTGAATAAGTAAATATTCTGGTTAACCTTGCCCCTCCCCATCCCTGGCACAGAATAAGCTCCTTGAAGAAACAGATCTTTGCTGTGTTATGTTTTGTTTTGTTTTGAAATCTTTGTGCCCCAGGTACCTAGCACCCTACAAATAGTAAGTGCTGTATAATGTTTGTTGAGGCCATGTACTTACTTGTAACAGAACATGCATACACAAAATCGATTTACCATTATTTATACTAACTAATGCAGTAGAAAATTAGATTTATGCTTCTCAATGCTAGCAAACTTTATTAATCAAATATGTGCAAACAGTTTATATTATCTCTGTTGGACAGTACAATCATTAATCTTGCTAGGATCAAGCCACAAACCCAATTTCCTCAGACTTCCCAGTGTATGTGTCTCATCCTGGTACTTAATGGCAAGACTCCCTTCCATCCCAGGCACAGGCCATGTGTGTCCCTTCAAGGTGGTTGCTTGACAAGTCAGCAAATAGAAGTCAGCTAATGAGTACTGCCCTCCAGCAAACATGGAGAATGCTTGAGTCTTAAGTGTAAGGAACACAGGAGCTGCTGTGGGTCTCAATCCAAGGTCAGGCTGAAGGCTGCAGGGTCTCTGGTGGGTTTCTTATATTTTTAGCCATGGGTGTTAGCTAGTTACTCCCAAGTTCTGGTTGGTGACTAGTGGCCTAATTTGTTTACCAATTAATTTGATTTATGTCTGATGATAGAAACTAATCACATAAACTAAAATTGTTTGCCAAATTTTCCCATTGGTGGTCTGTCCTATCTGGGGGTCCCATATGTTTACTAGTTGTTTATATGCACATATGTTGTTTATCAACCTATACCACACATATGGTTATCAGCTTAATAGTGAAAAAACAAATTATGAAAAAGAAAACATCAAAATACTTCATCTCAAAATGGTGACCTAATACAAAATGGAGTCAGTTATGTCAGAGTAACACTTATTCTCACTACGTTATTGAGGACTGTGTGTTCAACACAGTGCTTCAGGCTTTTGAGAGAACTCCTTCAATTTGGTGAAGCGTACCGTTTTCCTTGTAAAGTCTCAGGCATCACGTTATAAAATTGCTTTGTTAGCCAGTAATGGGTTGCAAGAGTTCCAGAGGAAGGGCAGGCATGGAAGGGATGTGATCTGAAGGGAGTACTCACGGTGTCAGATAATTGAGTTTGAGTGTCAGATAATATTTATCAAGCACACACTCTCGTTCAATCCTGGTAAAAAATAAAATGAAAGCAAATGTTGGGCACAGTCCATTGGATTAAGTCATTTATACTGATTTATTTGTACCAGCTTAGCCCTCTCAAGTTTTCAGTTAATCCAGTAGAGTCTCTTAAAGCTATTCTGCCAAAGAGGAGAGAGTGTAAGTGTGAAGGAAGTCTTTGGGAGTGCAAGACTGTATAAGCAGACAGGGTTTCTGAGGTCACGAGACGATGGAGTCAAGGTCAAAGGGCCCCTGCATGTCCTACATCATGATCCTGTCTCTTCTTGTGATTGCAGGTGAGAGTCTATGATCTCACGCAGTATGAGCATGGTGCAGATGACGTGCTGATTTTAGCCACGGATGGACTCTGGGATGTTTTAGTGAACGAAGAAGTGGCTGAAGCCATCACACAATTTCTTCCTAACTGTGATCCTGATGACCCCCACAGGTTGGTGTTTGTATGCGATGGTTTTAGGTGTAGGTTGTCCGGTGCACTGAGGGTAGCTCTCCAAAAATGCACTTTTTAAAAAGTTAAAATAACCTCGCGGGTATTCGATACTCCTGTTTGCTCCACAACATCCTGCCATTGCGGAAAAGCTATACTTATGTGCCCAATTATAGACTGTGAGTCTGTCATCTGAGGACCAGCTTAAGTGTAAAAAGGTTTCTTACCAGAGGGCTGGCCACCAGGTAAATGATGTCTTTTTCAGCCATATAACCTTAGCAAGATGGTCTTTTACAGTGCTGTGAGGGTAGTTATATGCATTAGTAGTAGGAGCACCTTCACCAACCACATGTCAGATCCTTGAAATATTGAAGTAATAAAGCCTGACGTGGATGGTTAGACATCATAACTCAGGAAGGAGATCTCTCATCAGGGTCATTCCTCAGGTGGCTAAGAGTATAAACTTAAGATGTGTAAGTAAAGTATTTATACCTTTTGGGGCCTATTAGGGGCATCTCTTACTCTGAGAGAGCTCATCCTTTTGCTTTTATCAATAGAGATGGCTTGACCACCCCTCCATTCTCCTTAACCCAGCCTGGTGATATTTCTTTGGAAGCTTTTTTAGAACTATGGTAGAAATTACAAAAAGGAGTTGAACTTTGAGTAGTAGAAAAACCAGCAGAGGCCCTAGAGAATAAATAAATGAAACATGCCTCCTTCTTTATGGCAGAGAGGTAACCAGAATATTGTATAAGTGGTACCCCCTCTTTGGCTACATCCCCAACTTGAACTTACAGGTTTGAGTGCATCAGAGGGCAGTTATTTCAGATTCAAGGTACTCTGTGGATCTGCCCTCCTAAAAACTTGTGAGCCCCCATGGATGGTTTTTCTTTCAGTAGTAAGCTAGTTGACACAGTTAGCTCAAAACAAAGGTATTTACTGAAATGGTATAGCATGAAAAATAATTACAAAACATTCCTTCCATACACCTAAGGCTTATTTTCCTACAAATACCTGGAGCCCCTAGCAGACTAGTGGAGAGGCATACGCTTAGGGAACACATGTATCCAATGCAAATCTGACCTTCAGTGCTATAGGGGTCACAGTGTAATGGTAGACTCACATTGCTCTCTTCTGGGCATATGTTTTGGCTGTGCAAGTCACCCAGCTTGCCTCCCTGGGCCTTCTCCCTGAATCGCAACACCCTTCTGCCAGGACTAACTATCTCATCTCCCAGAGTTAATCCAGGCCAGTTCACTGGACAGAAATAACATCTCCAGCAGATGTTACCATGGACAGTTGGGGGAGAGAAAGAAGTACCCTCCCTTACCTTGAGGAACTCTGTCTAAAATGTTCCTCAGAGCTTGCCATCTCAACTTACTCTTTAGTGAGTGTTTGCAGCATTATTCCAGGAAGGAAAATAGGCTTCATCAGACTGCCAGTAAGAAGTCTATAATGCAAAAAAAAAAAAAAAAAAAGGTTAAGAACCCCCTGTTCTAAAGGAATAGTAAAGTGTAAACACATATTTACACTTTCTTTAAGAGCTTAAAACTCTTTGCCTACCATTTACATTTTAAAATTTCGTCAAGTAAGCAAAGGAAACTTAATAAATTCAAAGGTCCCTTTATCAACTCCCTACCCCCTGTGCACTAATGGACAAGGTCTCCATATCAGACGTTTTTGCTTTAATCGTTTTTCTTTTTACGGGGCAGGTTTATGGGGGAAGGGGAGAGGCAAAAAGTCATCAACAAAACTTTTTTTAAAACCACATTAAAATGCCAAAAATAGCATTATAAAATCTAACATTGGTGAGGCTGTGGAGAAATAGGTAGTCTTATTGCTGGTGGGGTGTAGATGGTACAAACCTTTTTTTGTACCTTTTGACCTGGGGTTTCATTGCTAAAACTTTATTTTAAAAAAGGAAAACTAGCCCATTTATACAAAAATACTCCTCTCTGTTCTGTTTCTAATAGCAAAAGTACTGGGCTTAGAGTCAGGAAAGCCTAAATTCAAATCCTACCTCAGACACTTAGTAGCTGTGTGACCCTAGGCAAGTCATTTAACCTGTCTGTGCCTCAGTTTCCTCATCTGTAAAATGAGAGGGTTGGAGCCAGTGAACTTGGAGGCCTGTTCCAGGTCTGAACCTATGTTCCTATAAACTAACATGTCCTCAGAGTGAAAAATACCAAAAAAAAAAGTATGATATATTATTGTAACAGAATATCATTGTCCCATGCAAAATTCTAAGTGTGAAACGTTTAAGAAACCATGGAAAGGCCTAAACAAAGCATTGGACAGAGATATGTAGACGTGTACTACAACTCTATTTATGTGGAAGAAAAACTCTCTCCACTGTGTGTTAGCCTGAAACTGCCAAGGACAATTTATTAAAGCACTAGCATTTCTTCTGGGAGATAGGTTCAGAGACTGGCAGAGTTCATTCTGCTAATCAGAATTCCCTCTGCTAATCAGAATTCCCTCTCTGCCCAAGCAGCTTCCAACTTAAATTTTATAGTAATCGTGAAGCAAAGGACAGGATTTAATAATAGCAAAGTAAAATGAAGGCATTTTTTGATTGACCAAAATAGTAATAAAAATATCAGAGGTGTACCTTTGAAGAAAAAAAAATCTTGAAAAATAAAGCATCCCTTCTTTCCATCAGGTTCAGGTCATCTGTCTCACTCTGGTTCATGATAAACTGAGGGACACATCCTTTGGTTACCAGAGGGATAGTCCCTCTATTCAAGGCCTCTGATGTCTTTGGAAGAACACAACAACATCCCCGATTCTAGGCAGTAAACAGAATTTAAATACCAGACCAAAGACACTGTTAAAACATTAATTCTTTATATACTCATGTGTATACACACACACACACTCATCCATCCATATACACACACTTATGTGTGTATGTGTATATATATGTATTTATGTGTATATACATATATACATATATACATATACATGTTTATTTAAATAACACAGCTCAAGCTTGAGTGCTATATGCTTCCACATTACGGGAGGGGTGGGGCAGACGCAGCCAGAGGTAGTAGTCTTTCCAGCAGATGTGGAAGAGGACACAGGAACGAAGGTCTTTGCTTGTTTGTTATCAGCTAATTTATTGATTCTACCTTGTTAAATGCTAAGGGTTTTCTTTAAGATTTTATCCATTATTTTGGATGTTTGGTTATTTGTTTTTGTTGATTATTAAGTCTGTAATAGAAACCAAGGACAGCGAGTTGGTACAGTGGATAGAGCTGCTGGGCCTGGAGTCAGGAAAACCTGACGCTTATAGCTAGTGTGACCCTGAGCTTGGCTTACTTACCTACTCTGTGCCTCAGTTTCCTCATCTGTAAAATAGGGTTCATTAATAGCACCTTCCTAGCTGGTTTTGCTACGAGGATCAGATGAGATAATTATGAAGTACTTAGCTCAATGCCTAAAACATAGTTGGTGCCGTGGAAATGTTAGCTATAATTATTATTAGACAAAGAGCATCAGAAGGGAAAAAAAGCAGAATATGGCAGGCCACCATCTTCCAGCAGTTGCTGTTTTCTTGAAGTCAGTGGGATGGACCGGGTAACCTCATGCTTCCTCCTTGTCTGCAGGTTCTTTGATTTGCACATGGGTCTTTTTGCTCCTTGAATATTTTTCTGCCCATTGCCATGTCACCACTATTTTCATGTTGATATGAGCTCATCAGCTGCAGTCTTTCTGCATTTATGAATGCAAAAGGTCAGAGCCAAGAAATTGCAAATTATAAGAACTAAATGACACCAACCCTCTTTTATGAGTAATATTTGTTGGCAGTTGGGCTGCATACCTGCCCTTATTCATCAGTGTTCTTCTCCATAGCAACAAATAAGCTAGTGAAAGACTCACCCAGCCTGGGAAGCCACTGCGGGTGTCTCGGCGAGGGTAGAGTGGGGATTGAGGATCTCCTAGGCAGTGGACAGGACTACTGTCATAAAAAAAGCACAGAGATTGGGTTGAGGATACCTAGGGCCCACAGAGGGAAGTGTGGTGCAGATAGGGCAGGTTAAAAAAAAAAATGAATGAAGACCTGAGGTCTGTATTTTAGGCAAGAAAGGGAACCATAACCAAAGAGGTTGAAGGTTGTCCAGGAGCCAGGCTCAATTCAGGCTGGGACATTGATTCAGGACCAGGATTAGAATGAAATGGGACACTGGTACACCATCCCAACACTTAAAAAGAAATTAAGTTAACACTAAAAATATTTGGTGAAATATATATATTTTTAAAATAACATGGAAAGGATTCTCAATGAGGATACAGCATTGATTCAAATAGACGCCCATCTCCATACAGAATTAGGTCTGGTCAGAATAGTATGATAATTCAGATGGCAGTAAGGTGTGCCTCAAGTCTGTGAGGCCCTGGCTCTTGGTGGGCTGGACCCACCAAGTCCTTGAACACAGCTTCCCTGCTTTTTAAGGAAAAAAAGCTAGTCTAGCCTATGTGGTAGGGATGCTAGCAGAAATTACTTCTACCACAAAGGCAAAAAGAAGAGGTGAAGAAAGAGGAAAAGTAAGATGTTTCATGAGGGCAATCAAGTAACAGATGGAACTTCAGACTGGAGGCTTGAAAAGCAGGCTTGGGTTTGACTTTGAGACCTTAGATAAACAGAATCAAACTAGGGATATTTTCACCTGGACCAAAACACAGTTAGGAAAGGGGAGGCAGGGAGGGAGGAAATGAGTCCTTCATATCATCACCCTAGCCCCTGTTCATTATGACTCTGAAGACACGTCACAACCTTCCTGGCCTCCAGCTCCTTCTTCCTCCTTGGCATGATAAGCCCTGTCTAATTGCCAGAATTTATTCATCATGTACTCATTAAAGACAAGGAGACCTTGGTATTGACAACATTTATGGGATAGAATTCATTAATCCAGTAATAACAGAAAACCTTTGGATAAATAGATCATAGGTTCATAGATTTGAAGCTGGAAAGGACCTGAGAAAAAAACTGGGCCCATCTTCTCATTTTTTTTTTTTTTGGAGGAGGATACTGAGGCCCACAGAGCCGAAATAGCTTGCCCAAAACAGGCAAGAAAGCACCAGGGCTGGGATTTGAATTTAGCACTCCGAAGTCAGAGGGTCTTCATCAAGATGTGTTGTTGAATGCATATGGATTCTCAGCCCTATAGACCCAGTAATTTATTTGAAACCCTTAATGGCTGAATTAATATAAAACTGTAAACATGTTTAATACATACTTCCATATTTTCTATGTGTAATATATGAGGTGTGCATGTACAGACATTTTTGAAGGATGGGAATTAAAAATGACACCAAGCTGCTTAGCCTGAATGCCCCAGTGTCCGTCTATTGGAGAAACCATTGTGACGACAGAGAACCCAGCAACTGCCGCTGGGAAGGTGTAGATTGAAAGGCATTCGATGGGCTTTTGCCCATTTGTCTCCTACAATGACCTTTGTGAAGCTGCCATGCTGCATGAATGACTTGGAAAGCAGGGGAGGCCTGAACTATTATTTTCTGACTGTGCCTCTCAATACAGGCTTGCAGAACAAAATGGGAGAGCAACCAAGCCCGGCCCCGTGTGCCCCCTAAGGAAAGACACACTTTAGGTTTCCATTGGTAATAAGTAGCTTCTCCTCCCCCCTCTCTCCCACCACCCCCATCATGCCTTTCCGGGCTGCTTTTCTTTCTACTTGGTTAGTCATTCCAGGGACTCAAACAACCCTTCATCAGCCCCCAGTGCAGCAGAGAACAATAGGCTTGCTTCTGGGGCCTCTTTGGGGAGGTGCAGAAAATTCCTGTGGACACTCAAAAGGCCAAAGGGCTGCCCAGGGCTTCCCAAAGCCTCCCCTTAACAGGAGAGGGTCGGAGTCTCCAGGTTTAATATACTGTAGGGAAATGAATCAGAATCTTCTTGCTTTTAATGTTTTACTTGTACTCTCTCTCCTTCTCCTCTCTTTCTTTCTTTCCCTTCCCTCTTTCCCTTCTCTCTTTCTATCCCTTCTCTTTTTCTCCTCTCTCCCTTCTCTCTTTCTCTCCTCTCCCCCATCTTTATCTCTTCTCTCTCTCTCCTCTCTTTTTCTCCCTTCTCTTCTCTCTTTCCCTTCTCTCTCCCCCTCTCCCCTCATTCCCTCTGCTAGTTGCACCCCAATTTTTCCTCTGCAGAAATCAGGTAGCCCACCATCAAGTACTGTGACAGCTGAGGGTCTGATGAGGAGGGAGAGGGGCAAGGAATGATAACAAAAGTTGGGGAGCAAATTACAAGCATTGTTTTCTTTAGATGACATTCTTACCAACAGGGAATGCAAAGTAGCATCTCCCCTAACCCGGGTGGATTGTCAGGTGAAGGGATTATTAGCATAAAGATGTATTTGTAACACTTTGACCTTCATAGTGCCCTCTCAGGCGGAAAGGTGATAAGAATTGAGGTGGTATGAGCTTCCTGGCTTCAGTATATCTTAATAGTCCCTTTGCTTTTTGCAGCCACCTCAACGAATATCAAAAGGTGGCCTGTGAGCAGTAAGCTGGCTATCAGTGGGCAGGCTGGCTGCCTGGCTGGGCTTTTTTCCCCCTCCATTCTAGAGTTTGCCCTAAAGTGGAATTCACTTGGGTGGCAGAGCATAGCTCCCTATGTCATTTTGGCATCATAAAATGAGCCGCTCATCTACAGAACATTGTGAGGAATGGGACAAGGGGAGCGGAGCTCCTGGGGCTCCAAGATGATTCATGCCAGGGTCTTCAGGGCCTGAAGATGCTGTGGGATTGGATGCCTCCCCAGAGCGAGTTAGGGGATGTTGGGAGTGAGGTGAAGAATGAGATTTGGTGCTGCCTCTTAACCCTACATGGTGGAAGGGTCCCATCCCTAAAGATAAAGAGATGCAAATCTGGAGGCAGAAGGAATGGGTAGATTTATGGGACCCTGGATTCGTAAGAAGACACTTAGCATGGGCTTGTGTTGAGCCAGGGTCCTTGGGGCCAGAAAACAGTTAGGAATAGATAGCGATACAGATGCAAATTCTACGGACAAAACCTCCCCTGCCACCCCAGTACACACGTCCACACACACACTCTTTCCTCTCTGATCCATTATCATCAGAAATATCCTTGCCTCAAATCTCGAATCTCGGGATCCTTGGAACTATAAGAACTGCTGGGATAGGATAGTAGTTGCACCTCTGAGCTCTGCGATATTGCGGGTCCCATGCTTGGAAGGTCAGAGCTAAGATAGTGTCCTGGAGGCTTACGTTTCATACCAACTCTTTCTTCCCATCCAAGCTCCCAGAAGCAAAAGGTAGTCATGCACTTTACTAAGGAAGGACTCAATTAGTATACGTTTGACAGTGAGAACACCTACCATGCCAGGTAGTGAGTATTATTATTACATCTTGGCTTTCAAAACCTCTATAGCATTCCATTTATTTTGGCAAAGGAAATGAAATCTCCTTTTATTAAACCCTTGGGCTGAAGTGTTTACTGGCAGGGCCATATGGTTTTCCAGCGACTGAGCTCTAAAAGCAAAAGAAGGGTTTATTTGTGGTTTTTCTTGCTGGCTATTACAAGTTTTAGAACAAACTCATTAGTGTCGGGTCTGGTGTTTGATGAATAGATAGGAGGCCGATTGGCTTGTTTCTGGGCATAGGAGACATAAACCAGTCCTGGGACCTCCTTTCAACACTGAACACTCCCCTCTTTCCTTGGGATATTTATGTGGACAGGGTAGCAATGGGGCTGCTATTTTGCTGGCACAACGGAATGTTTTGAAGGGCTTGGCCAGGGCTGGAATGACAAGCCTGTTAGGAGAATGGCTTGCTTGACTTTCTTAATTAATCTTTTTTTTCAATTAATAAGCATTTATGTTCTCTCCTTCTTATTCTCTCCCCTGCTCCCCCACTCCCCCCCCAAAAAAGAAAAGAAAAACAAAACCCTTGTAACAGATATGTAGAGTCAAAACAAATTCTCATGATGGCCACATCCAAAAATGTATGCCTCATTCCACACATTTAGTCCAACTCCTCTCTGTAAGGAGATGGGTAACATGAAGCCCCCCAGAATTATGCTTGGTCATTGCATAGATTTTAAGTCTTTCTAATTTGTTCATTTTTACAGTGTTGTTATAGTATAAATTGTTCTGGTTTTGCTCACTTTACTCTGCATCAGTTCATACAAGTCTTGCCGGGTTTCTCTAAAACCATTCCTTTCTTCATTTCTTACAACGTAATATTACTCTGTTACATTTGAATACCTTAAGCTGACCTCTGTATAGCACTTTTAAGGTTTGCAAACTGTTTTACATACATTATTCACTTGATTCTTATAGTACTCCTGTGAGATAAACATCATTAATATTATAATAATTATTATTATTATCATCCCCTTTTTACAGATAGGGAAACTGAGGCTGAAAATAGTTAAGTGACCTGCCCAGGGACACACAGCTGGTAAATGTCTGAGGCAGGATTTGACCTGGACTTCAAGTCCAGGGCCCTCTACCCTGTGAGTTATTCTTTGTTAAGGGTACCCACAGGGCTTAACCCAGTGCCAGGCACAAAGGAAACACTTGGTAAATGCATAGTGATTGATACAGTGGGAAATAATCTATCTGTGTAAGTATTAAGTCTGGGAAAGAGGGCTGTTTCTTGTCCATTTAGAAGGATTCCCAGGTCAATGCTGCCAGTTCTACCCCTTCCCCAGTTTGGGGGGCAGGGCTGGTAAGAAGAGGTATTGGCTTTTCCCCTCAGCCAGTCTCATCAGCGTGGCTCCTTAACCTGACTCACAGTCACACGTCTGGCTTCCTTTGCTGTTTTCCCTTTCTCCTCCACTGTGACCTCTCCAACTCCGCCCCCCCCCCCTTTTCCCCACCCCCAGAGCCCAGGGAAGGCTCTCAGCCAAGCCATGTGAGGTTTCCCAAGCCCATTCCCGCCTCAGCAGCTATTCCATCCTGCCGTGCTTTGCTGATCAATATTGAAAGCTTCAGC
Source organism: Vombatus ursinus (assembly GCF_900497805.2). Lineage (NCBI taxonomy): Eukaryota > Metazoa > Chordata > Mammalia > Diprotodontia > Vombatidae > Vombatus > Vombatus ursinus. Next base: position 7,064,914 of record NW_020950098.1, read on the forward strand.
CGGAGAAGAAGAATGTTCTCAAAATACAAAAGTTGCATTCCGGTCAGACTCCTCATTAGGAGAAAGTAGATGCTTTGCAACTACTTCAGCAGTTCTCTGATGCTGTCCTGACAGCTGAATCTGAAATCCGCTGCATTAGTGAATAAACGCGGTCAATCATGGACTCACAACTGCTATTCATCTACAACTTCCAGAAACCACCGCCCGCCTCTCCCACCCCCGCCACGTTCGTTGCCAGACCCAGCAGCTGAGTCTATAGCCCTCTCCCAGTATATGGTTGAATTGTTTTCTCCCGTTCCTTGATCTGCTCAGATTTCTCTTGCTGCTATACATTTTTGTGGGTGTGATCATATTTTATTATTTGATTCCTCGAAGAAAAATAAAATAGACTTTACCTCTAGGGTAAGGTGTATATTGAATAAGGTTTGGGGTTTGTTTGTTTTTTTTTTTAGATCTCAAACCTTACCCTACTCCCCCCCAAGTAAAAGGTCCTTTTGTTCTATTACTTGTAGAAACATCTGCCTATATCTTTCTTATCTATTAAGATAGGCCTTGTAAAAGGTAGAGAATTCTTGTTTTGGCCAAGTACTAATGTATTCAATTTTAAGCACTTTCAAAGCCTCCTTATTGATCAGTTCGTAATTCATAAAAGTTCCGTGTAATAGCTTTGGGATTGGGACAAAGAATTTCTCAATCTATGGATTGTTGGGGGTAGAAAGGAAAGAGGGAGAGAGGAGATGATTAAAGTGCAAAAAGTCAGAGTTCCCCCCAACACACATACACACACACACACACACACACACACACACGCATGTTAGCTGTTTTCTTAGTTTTCAGCACCCATAGTGTCTGGGTACCATTTCTCTGCTTTTATGTGGTGTCTCACGGTAGAACAGAAGCTCTTTTGTGGGCAGGGACTCTTTTAAAGTTCTGCGTGTATTTCTTTTGCATCTCCAGTGCCTAGCACAATGTCTTGCACCAGTAGGTGTGTAATAAATACTTGTTGAATTGAAGCAAATGCCAGTAAGCTTGATGGTAGTGCAGAGGAGATGAAAACATCCCTACAGACTTTGGTATTCACCATCATGTCTTACAAAGTGTAGGGTAAAGAGGATGGACCAGCAAAACACAGGAACATCACATTCCTGCCCGTGGAGCTGTTGGAGTGTGTCTGTCTCTAAAGTTGGTCTAGGGTTCCTACAAAGTATCCTTGTTAGATGTTGCTTCTTACTCAAGATCGCTTCACTGGATGGCATGTGGGTGGCCTGCAGTGCGTGCTAGGAAACCAATTTGGGCCGTCTGTCCCACCCCATTGTTCTGTTCCTAAAAGCAAGACCTGGAACCCATTCCCTTTGCCTTTCTTCTTTGGTCCCCCTGTTAAAGAGGGGGTTTGACCTGAGAGACACTGTAGCAATGTGTTTTGAGGCAGTCTACTGGGTGATTCTTGTCCCTTAGAGACCAATGCTAGGAAAAGAGACCTATTACTGGTTTTCCCAGTGTGTTTCACCAGAATCCTCTCCACAGAAAATACCTCCCGTTCCCATCCCACATTATTGACCTACATGGATATGGGGTAGTGTTTTCAAAGAGAGATTGAAGATCTCTCCACATGGGATTCTCTCTTACCTTCTTAAATTCAGGGTCTGAAGAACATACCTTTCAGGGTAGGGTACATGGATGGGAGAGGTAAAGGGAGAAAACAGCACATTGATTCAGAAATTATCTAAAGTGACCCTCATTTTTTTAATGTATAGAGAAAGTTAATTTTTATTTATAAAAAGAGTCAAGTTTAAATGATTTGGAAAATATTTGCCTTTCATTGTAGATGCAAAAATGCTTTCTTGTTTTTGTTTTTAAACAAAATGCTTTGGATCCATTGTTATGCATTTGTTGTAGAAAAGCATTTTATAGAAGGGAGTTAACGTACTTGGTAAACTATAGGCCAACAAGCTTAACTTCAAATCCTAGCAAAATTCTAGAACATACTTATTAATCAGGGGTCTGGAGAGGCCTATAGACCCCTACTCAGAATAATGTTTTAAAATGCGTGAAACAAAACACATAGGATTATAAAGGAAACCAATTATATTGAAAGACAGGAAAATATTTTGAAAACCAGCTCTGGGACACCAGTTAAGAATGCTTGGATAATTTAAACAAGCAGTGAAAAGGAATGTGTAGTAAAAGCCACCACCATGGTCTTGTCAGTAACAAGTCAGGCCAACCTACCCTCATTTACTTTTTGGGCAGTTATAAAAGTGGTAGATCTGGGAAATGCGCTGGATACAGTTGACCTTAATTTTAGGAAAGCATGTAATTAACGTCCTCTTCTTGTGAATAAGAAAGATGTGCATCTGACAGTCGGAGTTAGTTGAATTCTGCATCAGTTGAATGTCCACATCTCAAAAGTAGTTGTTAACGGTTCCCTGTCATCTTACAAGGCAGTCTGTAGTGGAATGATGCAAGGATCTATCTTTTTTCTCGTTATTATTGTTGTTCACTCATTTTCAGTCGTTTCCTACTCTTCGTGACCCCATTTGGGGCTTTCATGGTAGAGATACTGGAATGGTTTGCCATTTCCTTCTCCAGCTCATTTTACAGATCAGGAAACTGAGGCAAACAGGGCTAAGTGACTTGCTTAGGGTCACACAGCTAGTAAGTGTCTGAGATTTGAACTCAGGAAGATGAGCCCAGTGCTCTCATCTGCTGCATTACCTAGGGACCCAATTTGTCCTTTACCATGTATTCTTTAATCAGTGACTTGGTATGCATATAGGATTTTCAGATGACATAAAACTGAGATGAATACCTAAAACAGTGGGTGATAGGGTTCTAATAAGTCCCTGAAAGGCTAGAATATCAGGCCAAATATAATATGTTAAAAGCATAAACTCATATATTACTGAAGGTGGTTTTTTCCCCCTAAACCCAAATATAAATTGGGGGAAGTGTGGCATAACACTTGTCTGGAAAAGCTCTGAGGACTCAGCACTGTGGGTAAGGCATCTAGGAAAGCTATGTGATCTTTGGACTGTAGTGTCCTCCATAGGGTTCTGTGCTGGTCTGACCACATTCAGCAGTCATTTATGAAGTGCCTACAGTCTTCCTGACACTCTGCTATAGATGTGAGGGGCACATTGGTAAAACAGAATATCAGAGACATTACATCTTGTGCATCTGAAATAATGTGTTCAACTCTAGGTTCCATATTTATAGAAGTGGCCAGAGTTGGATATCCAGGACCTTAAGGACAGCCCTCAAGATTAGGCCATATGAAGATTAGTTAAAGAAACAAGTGATGTTTAGCCTGGAGAAGAGATTGGGGGGGTTGAGGGGGGGGACTGCCTTCAAGTATCAGGAAAGAAGTTACAATAATTTTGCTTGGCCCTAGAGGGCAGAATTAAAATCAGTTGGTAGATGTTGCAAAGATATGTTTGATAAGAGTCTGCAAAATATCTAAGATTTATAGGAATATATATATTCAAAATTATATATTTACATAAAAATATATTTGTGTGTATATATATGTGTATGTGTGTATATATGTATGTATATATATATGTGTGTGTGTGTGTATATATATTTTTATATATATATATATATATATAAATGACCAATTACCATTCACCAGTGGATCCAGGGTCAAAAGATGTAAACAAACAGTTGTCAAAAGAATCACCAACTATTAACAACTATATGAAAGATTATTCCAAGTCACTATAAGAAAAATGCGAATCAAAACAATTCAGAAGTTTTACCTCACACCCAGCAAATTGACAGAGATGAAAATAATCGGTGTTGGAGTCTTTTAAGAAAGGTAGATGAGCTAATATACTGTTGGTAGAGCTGTGAATTGGTCTGACCATTCTGGAATGCAATTTGAAATTGATTTTTTAAAATGTGAATCTTTTTTAATGTTGAATTAAATTTTATCTTTTTCAGTTAGCAAATATCAATTGTCTCTCCTTCCCACTCCCTGCCCCACCATTGAATTAAAAAAAAGACAACCTTTTTAGCAAATAGAATAATAATAACAATAGCAACAACAACAAAAATAATAATAAATAGCTAGCATTTGTATAACACTTACTATATGCCAAGCATTACACTAAGCCCTTTACAGATATTATTTGATTGTTTCATTTCACAACAACCCTGGGTGGTAGGTATTATTATTAACCCCATTTTGTAGTTGAGGAAACTGAGACAAACAGGTGGAGTGACTTGCCGCCAGGGTCACACAGAGCTAGTAAGTCTACGGCTGCATTTGAACTCAGGTCTTCTTACTCCAGGCTCAGCACTCTATCTGCTGCACCGCCTCAGTGAGGAATATTGCATGTGTCAATAAATATGCACAGTCAAGCAGAACAAAGTCTCACATTAGCCCTATCCCCACCTCCCAAACAGATTGTCTCATTCCATACCCTGAGCCCATCATCTCTCTTGTGAGGAGGCACATAGTGTATTTTGGAATGCTGATTGGTCATTGTGTTGTTCAGAGTTCTCAAGGCATGCCGTGTTGTTTGGTTTTACAGTCTAGTTATTATAAATTAACAAAAATGTTCCAGGTAGGTTACTGTGCTTTTAAATTCTGTACTTATTTTTAGCATAGTCAGGCTAAGTTTTAACTTTTTTTTTTAAGTTCTAAAAGAGTTGATAAGGAATCCCACCGCTAAATTTAGAGGCTGGTACTGCCCAGCATCACCCTAGAGGCAGTGACACCAAATGTGTTTGGGTGGGGGGAATCACAACTGGAAATTATCTAAATGATTTCTGGGTAAATTTTTGTAAGCTAAGTACATTAAGTGGTTTTTAAACCTGCTTCAGAACCTATCAGCTCATTTAGTTTGGCTTGTTTCATTATCTTAGTGTGTGAACTAAAAACAAAAAATGCGTTTCTTTTTCTCTTTTTGGGAAGGCAAGAGGGAATAAAAGAATTGGAGCCCCCTTCTTCAGCTTGGGCTCGTTTGAGATTGAGTCTCCTCAAGGAAGATTAGATCTAGCCTTGCCCAAAGAGAAGGTCTCGCTTGGTGGTGAATTCTGAACATTCCCGATTACAAGGATTCTGATTAGTTACCCAACTCTCCCCCTCATTACTAAGGCAGCAGTTCTTCACCCCAGGTTTTTAAAAATATTTTTGTGACTGTCTTTCAGTGCAATTGGTTTCCTTTGTTAAGTCTATGTATTTTCTCTGTTACATTCAAAGACGTATTCTGGGGGTGGGGGGCGGGGATTGGCTTCACTAGACTGCTAAAAGCAGCTGTGATGTAAAAAGAAGTTAAAACCCCCTGCACTAAGGGGGTGCCAAGACAGTTGTCATTTTTGAAAGGCTAACTAACAGCAGATGTATTAATTGAGCCATGAAACTAAGCACTGGCCCATGGGCCCAGACCCAGAAAAGAAATTGTCCAGCCTCAGACCAATCAGGCAGAAGGCCTGAAAGACCATCTCCTATGCCTCTGTTTTGTATTTCCTTGTTTGGTTTCCATGGGAATTCAATTATGTGGGAATTGAGTGACTTTATAAGCAAGACCCAGTGAGAGTACAAGTAGGGGGGAAGGGGTGATAAATGTGCATTGGGACTAGTCTCAGTGTTGCAGATTACCCAGAATTTCCATGGTCCATCCTGATGGTATTTGTACAACTGCACAGCTGTCCTTCCCTGGCTCTGCCCCTTTTGAGCCCCAAGTTCTGACTGTAGTCAGTCTCCTGCCTTCCTCTTACATTCTATATATCTTATATGGACAATTTTTTTTTTTTTTTGTGCACCAATTCCCTCCTGAGAATGTAAGCTCCCTGAAGGCAGGGGATTATATTTTTGCATTTCTTGGGTATTCCCATTTTCCTTATTTAGCCCAGTGCCTAGCATACAGTAATTGCCTAATAAATGCCTGTTTTTTGACTGTTGTTTCTGCTTCACCCTGCCCAGGTATACACTGGCAGCTCAGGACCTGGTCATGCGAGCTCGAGGCGTTCTGAAAGACAGAGGCTGGCGGATATCCAATGACCGGCTGGGCTCAGGAGACGACATTTCTGTCTATGTCATTCCTTTAATACACGGAAACAAACTCTCATGAGACTCATGATGGCCCAGGGGACTGGGAGGGTTGTTGGAAGAGAGAGATGGTATGTCTCTTTGAGGAAGGGAAATGCAGAAGTCAGTTCCAATTGGTGTCCTGTCCTCCATTCTCAATCCATGCCAGGTGGGTGAGGAGTTTGCTGTTACCCAGGCAGGGCTCCCCAAAATGCCTAGTGCTTCAGGTATCCCTTGGGTCCCACCTTCTCCTGTATTCATGGGACTTGGGCACACAGCAGGAGCTCAGTGCAAAGACTTCTCTCGTGCATCAGGTTTCTTTTGCTTCCTTTTCTAGATCACCTAAGTTGAGGCCTACCCATTGGGGGCCACATGAGTATTTATTTTGTTCCAGAATAGTTGGAGCAAGCATTTTCAGGTATAACCCAGTTAAAAGGTGTTCAGCCAGTCAAATTGCCAGCTTCCCTAAGAATTGAGAAAGATACACACTGGAAAGTCACTGTAAGTGAATGCTGGATTGTAGGCTGACGTCCCCCAGTCAGCCTGGTGTTTGTTACAGGGAAAGCCTAGAAGACGGGGGTGGTTTTTTATGGGTGTGGTTTTGGGGGGGGGGCGGGTGGTGGGGGGTGGTTTGTTTTTTTTTGCATTCTTTGAATCCTCACCTTCCTGGACCAGAGAGCAGGGCTGGAATGTTGCAGCTCCTTGCCGAGGAATGCATTTCCCAAACGCAGCCCATGGCAGTCCCTATGCTATCTTATCTACAAGGGCCTGAGCAGCCATGTGGAATGGGACCTTGAACGACAGAACACTTGTATGACAGTGAGAGCTGTCTGAGTCATGTTCTCCTTCCAGATTGGTTTGTTTTCACCAAAATCTGTATAGTTCCTTGGACCTTTCTGGCATCTACCATTACCCTCATTGGTCTTTCCTGTTGGGGGCCCAAGGGGTCTCTCTGGGAGGAGGGATTTACATTCATTGAATGGCTGCCTCCCTCTCTCTTCCTATCACCCGTCCTGTTTAAAGGATCACTGTGTATATGGAGACCTGTTTGAAGCAGTGTTTAGGAGACTGGGGTGTCTGGGAAGTCTCTTACATTGGCCTTTTAGCCATACCTCCTTTGAGGAATACCACAACATCCAGGGTCATGTTCCTTCCCCATTGCATACCTAAAACCAAACCAGGATCCCTGGACAGTGACCAGGGGGCGGGCATCTCGTGCTCCCCTGGTACCCATCAGCGTTCTCCAATCTGGTCTCTCGTACACCCTCAAGTACTGACTGCTTCACCCTTCCTCCTTGCCATCTCTTGTTTCTAGATATGATTTCACACTTCTTGCTCATACACCAAAGCACCCCACTTTCGTAACCCTAATCCAACCCTGCTGACTTGTTTTTAAGAGGGATGAGATTCAAAATGAAGTAAATACCCTTTCTGACTACTGTGCAAAAGACAATGCTTTGCTTCGTGGGACCCAGGGTGAGGCAGGGAGTGGGGTCTACCTGCTACGTCTCCTCCGTGAGTCTCAGACGCTTGGGGCGTCTTCACCAAGCTAACCACTTTCTGTAATGAAAACCATTTCTGTAGGCCAGTGAAAGAGAAGAAGAGAGTTGGTGTAATTCTCAAAAATGCCAGCTAGCCAGTTCCACGTTTCACACATATTTGAATTCCTTCCCCAGAGGAGAAGAGGGCCAGCATTTCCACCAGGCTGCCACGTCTTTGGCATTCCTGGAGGCATTAAGATTTTCTTAGGACTGGCATAGAGCCTTCCCTACTCAGGAACTATTCCGTGATGTGTAAACTAGTAGCCTGCCAAATGGCATTTCAGTCCTAAGGCACTCACCAGGTATTTACCCCCAACCAGTGGCAGCAAGGAGTTTCTGTACCACTTTGTCCATCTAGGACTGCCCACACGAGGCAGGCCCCCTCCCGCTTCCTTCCTCTGCAGAACAAATCCACCCTTGGGTCAGATGCTGTGCTGTAGAGATGGGTAGCTGGGAGAGGGGGGCTGAGAGAGGGATGCTCTGACTTCTGTGGTTCCAATGTTGACTACATGTGATGCCGCAGACAGGGAAATACAGATATCCTGCATGCTGGGGGAGCCAAAGAGACCATTCCCTTTCTCCTGTCTTGCCCTCATTCCTTTCAGGCAAATACAAATGGCGATACAGAGAACCGTGTGCTGGTGCCTTGAGCTTTTTTCTCATGTAAGCAAGTCTCATGCTGTGTGATCCTAAGTAGCCAGTCCCCAACCCTCTGTACATGTGCACACACACGCGGGCGCACACACACACACGCACACACCCTCCCTTCCTTTGTGTTTCTTTTCTTCCTCTATTGTGGCTGTCTGGAGTCCTTTCATGTAACTGCAGCCAGACTCTTTGACTTAGCACCCAGTTAACCTCCTGGTCAAAGTTCAGCAGCAGCAGCCCAGTGCACAGCATGGCCACTAGGGCTCAGGCTCTCTTCCCCTGGACACCCACTTCTGCTAGCCCTGAAATCCCACCCTTGGAGCATTTGTTTGTCATGTCAGGATATCATCCAGAAATTCCACTCACAAACCATAGGGAAAACAAGTCCCCAACAGCCCAAACTCAGTTTTGTACTGTTCCCCGACATGTGGCATTTTCTGGTTTGGAAAGCAGGGCTGTTGGGTGGGGAAAGGAGAAGAGGCAGGTGATGCCGGGTCCTGGTACTGTAAAGGGGCAGCTTGAGTAAGACTACACTAAGGGAGAATAAATCACAAGTGACCAAAATGATTTGTCCGAGTCCCGGTTTGAGATCACTTTGTGGTCTGAGTTTGCTGCATGTTTTCCTTTCTCCCCAGACTGGGGTGACAGATCCTCTCATCCTTGGGCAGCGACCACGTGGAGATAACGTGCTGGCCGTCTGAGGACTTCCCCTAAGCCCAGAAGGTGGCACACTCCACATTCCACTTACTTACATGCCACCGACTCTTGTGTGTCTGACTTTGAGCCAAACCCACTTGTTGCTATCCCAGAGGAAGTCCTGCTTTTCATTTCCCAGTGATGTTATTCTAGTTCTCCTGGGTGTTGGGAGTTCTTTTTGTCTTGTGGTATTTCGTTTGTTTAAGTGAGGCCCTCCCTCTCCCCAAGTTACACACTTGTCTTATTTAAGATGGCTCTTTCCATTTCCCAACTAGGCTTATCCAGCCCCTCCAAGCCCTACATTTTGTCAACACTGTTTTCATTAAAGGAAGCGCAACAGCCCCAAGGAAAACTGCTCCCAAATCCATACTCCCCCTCCCGATTTAGGCTCTAGGATGACCATTGCCTACAGAAATCCTTTTCTGCACAGTCAGCCGTGGGATATTAGATCAGCCAAGCTTTGTACCATTATAGCCAAGGTGAATCCTGACCAAAGGTTGAGCTGAGAGAGAGAGGAGCCGGAGTACTCAGAAGGGACAGAAAAGGAGCATGTGTTAATGGGCCTTCAGGGAACCCAACTGTGACTGTCCTCAGACTTCTCTTCTGCTGGTAATGGGGGAGTGGGCACCTAAGCTTTCTCCACTGAATTCTGCTTTGGTCCCCAGCATACTTGGCGGGGAGAGGAGTTAATGGAGGGGTTGTACTATTTTCGTTTGAAGTTTTAATAGTCAACTCTCCACCCTAAAGCCCCTCTCCCTTCCCTTTGCTTCTATGCTACCGTTCATCTGGGGCAGGGCTTTAGCCATGGCAGTAGAAATCTGGGATATTAAGAGATTTGGTTTCTGATCCTGGGACCCTCTGAGAAAGGGTCTATTTTGATGATAATCTGCTATTCCAGTCTCTCATGGTTTCGCTCAGGTGTATGCTCCTTCATGAAGTCAGGCTATTATTTATTAATCGGGGAGGGGGTTTTATATCACCAAGTATATAGCCTTTCTTTCAAGGGCCCAAGCCGCTCTGTACTCTTTCCCCCAGTGAATAATAAAGCCTTAATGGGATTTCATTTTTTTTTTCCCTTGGATAAGCAGCCCCTTACAGGACAGTCAGGGAGAAAGAGAGAGAGATTTTCAAAAGAGGAGTCAGACTGACCCCGCTACATGCTTTTAAAAATAGAAAAGGCCTCAGGCCACTGGACAGAGTTCTACACTGGAAAACTTCAAGTACAAAACACCAGAGGGTGTTGCTGAAGCCAAGCAGCTCCCCCTGACCTTTCACGAGGGTTTGCAGCTCGGCAGAATCTGGCCATCCTTGGAAATGGAGCAGGCCTTGGCAGTGGTGAGCTGGTGATGTGGCACACGGAGGGGTAAAGCACTGAGATACCTGTAGAACACACCGTGTAGGCAGCCCAGCTCGGTCCAGATTGGAATGCCAGCTTGAACAGGCATGACCCAAGTCTCACCCCACCACGTACTCTTGTGTAAATAGCTTTCCTTTCCTTTCGCCTTTGTCTTAGATGAAGATGTGTTCATGTACCTACCACGTAGACAGTGACCAAATGAGACTGTATATGTGCTGCCACTTTCTACCTGTGATGTACTTGAAGGATGAGGAGCCCATAGGGTCTCTGCTAAACTTTCTGTCCTTCCACGAGTACTTTGTGTTTGTTGATGTCTGTTTGGGGGTTTTTTGTTGTTGTTGTTGTTTCTATTTTTAGGGATTTTTTGGAGGGTTAGTCTTTCCTTTCCCCCTGTTTTACTTCCATTTTCCTTGTTCCTGCTGGGGTTCAAGCAGGCCTACAGCAGAAACCACACTTTCAAGACCTTGTGATCATTTTTCCCACGAGGACCCTTGCGTAATGGAGAGGGAGAAGAATCTGTCAGAAAGTGACTTTCAGAACAGTACACTTTTCTGCTTTTTTTCTCAACTGTGTTGACTTTTGTAAGGTGCCCCCACCCAAACAAAAACCGTTTAGTACAAAGGATTTATTGTACATGTTTTGAAAACTTAAGTGCAATGTCCCAAGGGAGAAGCTAAGGAGAAATGTATATGTTCATTGACATTTTAAAATAAAAAGATTATATATATGTACATAGGACACCTTCATCAAGGCTGAGTTTTTTGTCTCTGTCCTGCTTGCAATGGGACCTTGGGCAAATTGCCTCACTGGGCCTTGGTTTCCTAGTCTCTAAAATAAGGGAGAAAGAATGGCCTAGTTCTCAGGGGTGTGGGGAACCTGTGACCTCGAGGCCACATGTTTTACAGAAGAAATCCATTTAGTAAGAGGATTTGTTCTATGAAGTTTGGATTCAGTCAGAGGGCAGCACTTAAGGACCTAGAGGACCACATGTGGCCTTAAGGCCGCAGGTTCCCCGCCCCTGGATAAGTGGTCATTGAGGGAGGCCTTTTGCAATTCCTAAGCTTGTGATCACCAGTGTGTGAGTGCCCAATTGGAGAAGTTCTCCATGCTAAGAAAGAGCGCATATTGGAACACTCCCTCTGAATGTAAGGCAAATGCAAAAATGATTAAAAGGGAAAATGAAACCAGTATTTTAAGCCTTTACAGAAATAACACAAGTGCCTGGAGATGCTGATGTCTTTAAAAATGTACACCTAAAAACCAAGTATGGAGACTGGGATAACACACAGATAAACATCATTGGCTAAGAGACATTCTCAGGTAAGAGAAGGAGTGAATTGTCCATTCTTGCTAATGATACAGCAGAAAAGAGCTAGGATTTGAATGGGTTGGTGATTCCTTGACAGGCATAAGTAAATAAGAAATGTTCATGTAGAAGGAAGACTGTTAACTCCCTCTATTCAGATAGAGGGAGTAAAGGGGAAGTACCTTCGGTCTGAAATAAGACTACCCATGAAATGTGCTACTTCCATTTAGCTATAGGAAGCTAGGAGAATTGACAAAATACTAACAATCTGGTGAATAGTCTGGAAAAGTCAGTTCACAAAGATTGCCAAAAATATGCTGAACCTTTATTTGAGCATTTACTTAGGAGAAGCAAGTTTTGGAGGAGATTACAGGTCAACCTCAATTACCACCCAAAAAAAGGGATGGGAGGGGGAGAGAAGAAAAGGAAATAATCCTTGGAGAAAATAGGTTTGCAGATTTTTATATAGTAATCAGTTTTGTTTTTCCCCTCCAAAAAGAAGCACTAACCCTTTCAGTGTTCTGGTGACAGAGGTGCTATTGGACAATTTTCTTGCAAAGTTATCTTGCATGGCTGGCATAAAATGATTAAAAATTAGTAGTAGAGGAAAATTATTTGGGGAAAATATACCTGTAATTAGAAATTTTTTCTGTAGCCTATAGCAACTAAAATAGAGAAACATAGGCTAATGGAACTTATTCAGAAGAGGGGATAGAGAGTATAATGTATAACAGAAAAGGCTATGGATTTGAAGACAAAATTTGGGTTCAAATCCTAGCAATGGGACCTTAGAAAAATCATTTCTCTGGGCCTCAGTTTCCTAGGCTCTAAGGGGGTAAGAGTAGGCAGTGGATGGAGTACCGTACCAGGAGTCAGAAGGACCTGAGTTTAAATCTGGCCTCATGCTAGCTTTGTGACCCTGGCCAAGTCACTTACTTCTGTTTGCCTCAGTTTTCTCATCTGTAAAATGAGCCAGAGAAGGCAATAGCAAACCACTCCTTTGCCAAGAAAACCCTAAATGGGGTCATGGAGAGTCAGACACGATTGAAACGACCCAACAGCAACAGCAAAGAGTGGGCTAGGTGGCCATTAAGGCCCTTTCCAGTTCTGAGTCCTATGTTCATCAATTTAGGATCATAGATCTGGAGCTTAACCGTCCTAGCCCATTCTACCCATTTTACAGATGAAGAAACTGAGGCTCAGGGAGTAAGAGAGGAAGGATTTGAATTGTGAATCCTCTGGTGCCAAAGCCAGTGCTCTGTTCTTTGTACTATGTTGCGTTTTCTGCTGTCAGCAGGGAGATTCTCATCCTCACAGAGAAGTACCACATCCTAGTGGATGGACCACCTGGCTTGAAGTCAAGGAGACCTAACTTTGGATCCATCTCTGGTATTATTGGTTAGGTGATCAGGTCGACTAAATCTCAAAGCCTCGTTTTTGTTATCCAGAAAAATGGAAGTGATAGCAAGCTGTGTGGTATGGTAAATCGCAGTGCTTTTAGAATCAAATGAGTTAATGCATGCAAAGGACTAGGCATGACTTCAACCTCTGTGACTTAATCTGTAAAAAAGAGGGTTGGACTCAATCCAGGGTGGGGAATCTGTGGCCTCGAGGCCATGTGTGGCCCTCTACGTCCTCAAGTGCGGCCCTTTGACTGCATCCAAACTTTGGAGTTGTTCTATAAAACTTGGACTCAGTCAAAAGGCCCCACCCAAGGACCTACAAGGCCACGTGTGGCCCTCTACGTCCTCAAGTGCGGCCCTTTGACCTAATCCAAACTTCAGATTTGTTCTATAAAACTTGGACTCGGTCAAAAGGCCCCACCCAAGGACCTACAAGGCCATGTGTGGCCCTCTACGTCCTCAAGTGCGGCCCTTTGACTGAATCCAAACTTCACAGAACAAATCCCCTTGATAAAAGGATTTGTTCTATAAAACTTCTATAAAAACTCGGTCAAAAGGCCCCACCAAAGTCCCTACAAGGCTGTGTGTGGCCTCGAGGCCACGGGTTCCCCACCCCTGGACTGGATGAGCTCTAAAGTCCCTTTCAGCTCTAGACTATGAAACATATTATAGTGCTCCATAAGGATGTCAGGCATTGTTTTTCTTCCCTTAATTGTTGTTCAGTCGTTTTCAGTTGTGTCCAAGTCTTTATGACCCCATTTGGGGTTTTCTTGGCGAAGATACTGAAGTGATTTGCCATTTCCTTCTCCAGCTCGTTTTACAGATGAGGAAACTGAGGCAAACAAGGTGAAGTGACTTACCTAGGGTCACATAGCTAGTGTCTGAGGCTGGATTTGACCTCACCAAGAGGAGTCTTCCTGAGTCCAGGCCCCACGCTCTTGCCTGCTGTGCCACCTAGCGGCCCTATCGCCACTTCTCAAATGATTCTGGGAGAACACCTATGAACGCACAACCACCCCATCAGATTACTTTGTCAGACATTGCTCCTGTGGACCATGGAAACAAAGGAACTCGGGTTGTAGCTTGAGGGTTGATTTTCTGCAAGCATTTTCACAACTCTGACTCAATAGTCACTTCTCTGGGTCCCCATTTCTATACCTGCAGAGTGAAGGAGTCGGACCAGATGGTCTCTTAGGTACCTTCTAGCTGTGACCCTATGAACCAATGAACTACTTATTCCCTTGTTTATGGTAAGGTTGTCTTGACCCCTGGGATTCCCTTACTGATCTGGGAACATTTGATTGTAAAGGTGGTGAAAGCTTGAAGCTATTGGAAATGTGTTTGAAGCCAAGTAAACCCATCAGTGGGATTCTAGTTCACCCAAGCACTGAGGGCTGGGAAGCCTTTCAGCCCAATGATGCAAAAGGGTCGTGAAATAGGGGAACCAAGTTGGAAGTGGCATGCCATTGCCCGGACCATACCAGACATATGGCGCCCATGTGCTCTTTGTGACATCTTCTCTTCCCATCTTTAAAAATTCATGCTTACCAACACTTCATACTTATTGCCATTTTGGTCTCTTCCATTAACTAAATGACAGCCCAAAGAGTGAATTAGGTATCCTAGCAATTAGTCTGCCTTTTTTAATTGCTTTTCCGTAATTAGAATCCTAGAGGGGAAAAAAAAAAAAACCCTGCTGCTCACTCAATACATCTCACTGCTGTCAGCTTAGACTGCACTTTCCATCAGCCAAGCTTCTTTATTGATTCTGCTCAGGCCGCCTCCTTGGAGCAAGGCTCAGGAATGGACAGGAGGAAGGCTGGGGTTGGCTCAGAGGTACTCAGTGTGAGATATGGCTATGTTATACCTGTAAATATTGCCTAGGCCTGATGCAGTCCAGCAAAGCCAGCCCTAAAGGAGGAAATGCAATCGTGTTTGCTTTACAGTACATAAGAGTAAGGTAGCAGGATCACCAAAAACTTGCCATTGTGACATTGCTAAAGGATAATTTTTGAAAGAAAGGGGTACTCAGAGATCACTAGGGGCTTCCACAGAGGAAAGGTGGCTGCCAAAATTCCCCAAACCAAATCACTTCAGGCCAGCTGTCGATCAGGAAAACTTTGATTTGATTCTAAGGGATTGTAATATCCTACCGGGCCACATTTTCCCCTCTGAATCAAATTTTTATGAATCCCATATCTTACCTATTGGTAATTCAAATTTAAAGTTCACAAAATACTTTTCCTCCCAATGACCCTGTAAGGTTATTGTGACCTTATATAACCATAAGGTTGGCTGTTAGCAGTGGGCGGCAGCCGCACACACACACACGCAAGCTAATAATGACATTTAAGGTACATGATACTTCATCGAATTTGATTCTCATTATCCTTGAAGTAAATATCCCATTTTACAGATGAGGAAACGAGCTTGTAAAGGTAAAGTGATAAAATTTGTATCAGGAGTACAAGTATTTATCCCCATTTTACAGATGAAACTGGATGAGAGGTTACACGACTTAATCAAATTCAGACATATAATAAGCACTGGAACTAAGACTCAAATATAGTTGTTCTAAAATGAGATAATTAGGATCTGAAAGAAATCTCCACAGACTGGAGTGATGGGTTTAATCTGAAAACAACAAAATCTCCGTAAGAGCAGAGACTTTTTCTTTTTGTCTGTCTTCTCTAGAGATTAGAGGCAACTAAATGGTGTAGTAGATAGAATGTTGGGCTTGGAGTCAGGAAGACCTGAGTTCAAATATGGCCTTAAGACATTTACAAGCTGGGTGACCCTGGACGAGTCACTTAACCTCTGCCTCAGTTTCGTTGTAAAGTATTTAGCACAGTTTGTGGCACATAGTGCTATGGAAATGTTAGCTATTATGTGAAAAAGGGCTCAAGGATTTACAAAGCTGCGAACAAGGCAACAGTGTTGTACAGCCACACACACACAGAGCTAATAATGATATTTCAAGCGCATGTAGACACCTTATCCTATTTGATTCTCATAATCCTTGAAGTAAGGTAAATATCCCATTTTACGATGAGGGAACTGAAGCTTAGAAAGGTGAAGTGGCTTGTCCGTATATCACACAGTAAGTGTCCGAAGCGGGATTTGAACCCACTTTGCTCCCAGCTCCCAAGTCCATTGCTTTCCATGCTGTCGTGATGGAAACATCAGCTACACTCGTGGAACAAGGGGGCTCAATATTGTGACGATCAGATCACATGTAGAGTATGACGTCTGATCCTGGGCCGAGCATTTCAGGAAGAAGTGGGCACCGAGCAAAGTGAACAGGAAAGTGAAGGGGTTCAAATCCACATGTCAGGATCGATGGATGAAGTTAGCTTAGAAAAACAAAGACGAGGGAAAAGGCACAGGATATGAGGGCTGTCGTCATCAGTCATTTGAAAGGTTGTTACATGGAAGAGGAGTGAAACATTTGGTGCTAGAGAGAAAAACTAAGCAGATTTTAGTTTAACATGGGGAGAACTTTGTAACAGTGAGAGTTATCTCCAAAGGTATTGGGGCTGCTTTAGGAAGTAACATGTTCACAAATATCAGAGGCTGGATGACGGTCAGGATTTTTTTAGATCCATTTTTTTGTTTGTTTGTTTTTTGAGGCAATCAGGTTTAAGTGACTATGCCCAGATCCTCCTAACTCCAGGGCTGGTGCTCTATACACTGTACCACCTAGCTGCCCCCAGGTGAGGGTTGTTAACTTTTTGTGTGTCATAGGCTCCTTTGGGGGTCTGGTGATGTCTATGGACTCCTGATCAGAATCATGTTTTTCAATGTATAAAACAATACACAATGGCATAAAAAAAACCAATTAGGTCAAAATACAATTATCAATTAAAAAAAAAAGTTCACAGACCTCAGAAATTCCTGATAAGGTAGAGGTTGGACAGACTGACCTTTGAAATCCCTACGTCTTACTGCCTGCAGTCATACTTCTTCTAAGAGACCCGAAACAACGTGATAAGAGAAGAGTGATGATAAAAATGAAAACTGCATCTCTGTTTCCTTTGTAAAGCAGAAGTGACTTTGGCTTGGATGTGCCAATGGAGTCAAAGTTCTGCTCGGTCCTACCAAGCCAGAAGGGCTTGGAGTACAAACCTGTACTCATCCAGGGACCAGCTAAAATATGTTTGCAGATGCTCATCCCCAAGCTGGCCATAGGGCAATTAATTTTTAGGAAAAAAAATTGAAGACCATCTACCAAGGCACACTGGAATTCCTACCTCTGGTATTCAGATAGAGCACTGGACTCGTTCTCAGGAAAAAATGAGTTCAAATCCTGCCTTAGATACTGGCTATGTGATCCTGGGCAAGTCAGTTAACCTCAGCCTCAGTTTCCTCATCTGTAAAATGGTTACACTAATAGCCCCTACCTCACAGGGTTGTTGTGAGGATGAAATGATCAATAAGTGGTTATTTCCTTCTGCTTCTTCCCTGATGAATGAAGTTGGGGGAAATCATGAAACCATGTTAACTGGACCCACTACAAATTTATGCTGCATGATCTCAACTGGGCCCTTCCCAGCAGCAAGGTAATCAGTCGTTTTACACCTGCCTAATTGACTCATTATCCCACTGATGACAATAGCTCTTCATAGCTTTTCATTTCCTCCTTGAATCTCCCATAGCTCCCTCTTGTACCCACACTCTTAGCAGAGAACCTTGCCTTTATTTCCTTGGGGGGGTGGGGGTGGGAATTGAGGCCATGACTGGGCTCCCCCTTCTCCCCTTCACATATTCCTTCCTTCAGCCGTCTCGCATGAGGAGCTCGCCCTTCTTGCCAAGGCAAACCCCTCTTCGTGCACAAATGATTCCATATCTCTGTGGCTTCTCCCACAGATTACCCCTTCTATCATCCCTACTCTCTCCCTATCAGTTTCTTCACTACTTGCTACAAATAAGCCCATGTCTCCCCCACCCCAAAAAACTCGCTGGATCCATCCATCTCCATCAATCCCATATCTCTGCTCCTGTTTGTGGCTACACTCCTTGAGAAGGTCATCCACAATCGGTGCCTTCATTTCCTTTTCTCTCGTTCTCTGTTTAACTCCACCTTTTGCATTCCAAGCTCATCATCCAAGTAAAACTGCAGTACCAATGATCTTTTAATTGCCAATTCTAATGGCCTTCGCTCAGCATTCACTGTTCTTGAATTCTCTGCAGCCTGATACTGTCAATCACCCTCTTCTCCTTGATGCTGTCCTCTCTCTAGGTTTCTGATGTTACTCTAAACTGGTTCTCATCCCATCTGACCACTCAGTCTCCATTGCTGGATCTTCACCTGTCAAGTTTGTTAATGGTGGTGTCCATCTGGGGCTCTCTTGTCTTCCTCTATACTGTTTCACTTGGTGAAATAGTCTGTTCCCATTGACTATGCCAATCATGTCTATGTTAATGATTATCAGATCTGCTTAGCTAGCTGGAACCTGCCTTCCAACCCATGGACTTGCATTTCTAATTGCCTATTGGATGTCTCCAACTGGTTATTCCATTGACATCTTAAACTCAACACCTACAAAAATGAACACGTTATTTCCCCCAAAAATTCCTTTTCTTTCAGACTTCCCTATTACTGTCAAGGACACCACCCTCCTTCCAGTCACCCAAGCTTGCAACCTGGGGGTGGGTGTCATCATTAACTCTTCACTCTCTCTCACCCCTCATATCCAATCTGTTGCCCAATCCTGTTCATTTTTCTTCCATAATATCTCTTGCATTCCCCCTCTTCTCTCCTCTGACACTGCCACCCACCCTTTGCTGGTCCTCATCATCTCTTGTAGCCTGCTGGTTGTACCCTGCCTCAAGTCTCTCACCACTCCAGTCCATTTTCCATTCAACTGTGAAATTAATCTTCCTAAAGAACAGGTCTCACCATGTCTCTCTCTCTCTCTCTCTCTCTCTCTCTCTCTCTCTCTCTCTCTCTCTC
>NW_020950098.1:7083861-7107802 GCF_900497805.2 Vombatus ursinus
CTCTCTCTCTCTCTCTCTCTCTCTCTCTCTCTCTCTCTCTCTCTCTCACACACACACACACACACACACACACACACACACACACCTACTCAAACTCCAGTGGCTCCCTGCCACCTCCAGCATCAAATGTAAAATCCTCTGGCATTCAAAGCCCTTCATAATCTGGACCCCCTTGGACCTTTACAGTCTTCTTATACCTTACTCCCACCTATTCTGTGATCCAGTGACACTGACCTTCCTGCTGTTCCTCAACCAAGATATTCCATCTCCCAAGTCCATGCATCTTTAATGGCTGGAATTCTCTCTCCTTCATCTCTACCTAAGTTGGATAAAGTTCTGGACCTAGAATCATGAAGAATGGAGTTCAAATCTGGCCTCATAAACCAGTGTGACTCTGGACATGTCACTTAACAGCTCCCTATTTGCCTGAGTTTCCTCATCTATAAAGTTGGAATAATAAGAGCATTCACAGTCTAGTGTTGTGAGGATAAAATGAAAAAAAAAAAAAACAATTGTAAAGCAGATACCACAGTGCCTGGCAAATAGTACACACTATATAAATATTAGGTGGTGGTGGTGGTATTACCTTCTGGTTTCCTTCAAGTCATAGCTAAAATCCCACCTTCTACAAGAAGCCTTTTCAGATACCCCCTTAATGCTCCCTCTGTTAATTTTCTCCAAATTACCGTATATGTGCAGTTGTATTCATGTTATCTCCCCCATTAAACTGTGAACTCCTTGAGAGCAGAGATTGTCTTTTGACTTTCTTTGTATCCCCAGCAGTTAGTACAGTGTCCAATAGGTAGGAGGCACTTAAGGAAGGCAGGTTGACTGACATACGCCATTGCTGGGAGAAGTATTCTCCAAGCTTTATTTCCTCCAGTAGAAAAGTAACCAAGTGAAAAGGAAACTGCTTTTGCATTCTCATTCTCATTCTCATTCTCTCTCTCTCTCTCTCTCTCTCTCTCTCTCTCTCTCTCTCTCTCTCTCTCCCCCTCTCTCTCTCTCTCTCCCCCTCCCTCCCTCCCCCCCACTCATGTTCTGTTTTATGCAAATCGCAAGTTTTAGACTGCTTAGAGGTGACTGAAAAGATGGATGACCTTTGTCCTACTTCCCCAATTGCAAATCACAGCTTGTCCTCCTTCTAGTCTCTCTACATGTCACTTTTTTTAACTAATAGATTTTATTTCAACACGACAGACACTTCCTAAAAAGTAGTCAAACAGTTCCCCCATAGAGAGTACATTTCCCCCAAAAAACAGTTTATTGATTGTTAACAGAAAGGACAGATGTGTCCTTTTAGCTTTGACAGCAAGGAACATTGTATTTGAGCAGGCTTTGTTGCCTCTCCTGTGTTGACTTTAGAGTAGAAATCATTTTCATGGTGAGTTTACACAGTGAAGAAAAAGCAGGAGGACTTTGCAGATATGGGTAACTTCGATTCTCGCTTGCCATCCTAGCTGGTAATGAGTTTTTCCATCCCTAGAGGCCATAAAAACTAGGCAGGGGACATCTGACAAACATTCTTAGTATATAGTAGAACTAGCATTTAGCATTTTTAAAAGATCAGCAACCTCGGTGGTATTAATTACACATATATTGTAACTAATTCATTGGATAATAGATGTAGAGTTAGAAAGCACCTTTGAGGACATCCAGTCCAGCCCATTCATTTTATAGATGACGAAATTTCTGTCCAGAGAGTTGTCCAGTGACTTGCCAGTATCGCACAGGTAGTAAAAAGAAAGAGCTGAGATTTGAACCCAGGTACTCAGACCCTGAAATCCACAATGATATAGAGGATTATCCTCTTTTCTTGACTAAACTCCTTCTCCATTGCCTTATCTGATCAAAATGATCTCAGGTTCTGAAAGGCTTGTTTTGGAGGAATTCAGTCCATGTTCTTGTAAATCCTGCCAAACTTTTAAGGATTTGAGTGTAGATCTATGATTCACTGTGCCCACTATCTGGAAACCAGCCTAACTAATTTCAGAAAGGCTCATCAACAAAAAGTTGGCCGTGCAGGAGAGCTGTCAAGGGATGTATGAAATCAGAAGTCCTTGAAGCGTCTCTGTTTTTTTTCTTTATACATGAGACCTCTAGGTGGAACAGAGGATAGAGTGGTTGGATTTAGAGTCAGGAAGATGGGTTTCAATCCTGCCTCACTCACTGACTGTATGACCCTAGGCAAGTCACTTAGCTTATCTGAGCCTCAGTTTCCCCATCTGTAAAATGGGGAGTCTGATAATAACAGCATCTACCTCCCAGGGTTGCTATGAGGATCAAATGAGATCGCATACAACAGACTTTACAAATCTTAACATGCTAACAATGATGATGATGACGGTGATGATGATGATGGCATCCTAAGGGCTAGTTTTAGGCATCTTTTATGTCCCCATTGTTGGTGGTTTTTACATGAAAGTATTGACATAGGTTGACTTCCTAGTGTGAAATGCAGGATTAAAAAAAATTCAAGCCTAGTCTATTAGCATATAGTCAGAATTCCATAATCTAGAATATCATATGAAGCAAGGGGCTCAATTTGAATGCACCTCATGAAGTGCTGGGCTTGTACCCTGGCCACTTCTAGGCAGTTCAGTGCTAAAGGCTTTGGGCTCTTTAGGACATAAAAACAATAATATCCTTATTGACCACTGAACAGGAACATTTGCTAACTCAAGGGATCTGCTATAAGAAGAATTTCTGTCTTCTGCCACTCGTGTCTTCCCATCTTCTATGTGTAATAGGAGTCTTTGAGCCTCTCTCTGGAAGGTTAGGCCAGAACTGATGTTCTTCCTCCATTCCTCTGTATACGAGCACATAGCTACGCAATTATGTGAGTGCGCTTAGGTGAGCCTGAGTTTTATTTACTTCCTGAGTATGGGTAACTGAACAGTGATCCCAAGATGGGTATGTTCATTGCATGCAACTGGTGAGTTCAAGAAATTTGTATTATTTATTCCCTTAGCTGAACTAACTGATAGGGAGGGGACAGTTTCTGCATCAGAGAAGCCAAGCCTGCCAGAAGACAGAGGCTTGGAGAGAATTTGTTTGAACAGTGCAGAGCTGAGGTGAAATATAAAATCCCTATTCAGTAGTCCTGCAAAGTGCAGGTAGGTGGTATGCTGGATAGACTACTGGACTTGTAGTCAGGAAAACCTGTGTTTAAATCTAGCAGCAGATATTACTAGCTGTGTGACCCTGGGCAAATCATTAATGTCTCCCTGCCTCAGTTTCCTCATCTGTAAAATGGGGATAAAAATA
The DNA here is from genome assembly GCF_900497805.2 of Vombatus ursinus. Taxonomy (NCBI): domain Eukaryota; kingdom Metazoa; phylum Chordata; class Mammalia; order Diprotodontia; family Vombatidae; genus Vombatus; species Vombatus ursinus. The sequence continues at coordinate 7,087,129 of NW_020950098.1, forward strand.
ATAGCCCCCTACTTCCCAGGGTTTTGTGATGAGCAAATGAAATAATATTTGTGAAAAGCACTTTGCAAACCTTAAAGAGCTATTTAAATGCTAGTTGCTGTTATGATTATGATTGTTATTATTTTTGTCTTGGTGTTTTACGTATCAACCTCCAGGAGAGTATAACAGTTATATTACTCAAAACAATGTTGCAGCTTGTTTTAAGTCTGTTAATGCACACTTGTGAGAGCTTTTTGTACTTAGTATTTCTTTTGTTTGGAGGAAATAAAGAAGTGTGCAAAACCTGATTCACACGGTATATCAGGCACCTTCCTAAATCCCGCTTATGGGAAGGTCAGTCCTAGACATGAGCCAAAACCAAGCTTTTTGTCATGTTTCCCTGGGCTCCAAGATGGGGGCAAAGAGCCAAGGAGTACAAGGAAAAGAGCCCTCCTCCTCCTTCTCCTTCTTCCCCAGGATTGAGCCCGGTCCATGTGAATGGGTCCAGAGCTGAAAGTGGCTCTGGAAAGGGAGATGGCTAAATATCTCAGTCCCCTTGGCTTAGTAAGAGCGGCGGTAATCACTGTTACACTTTATTTGCAAGGAGAATCATTAAAATTGAGTCAGAATACAGTCAGCATATAGTATACACTCAGGGGGGAAAAAAAGTATAACTAATGGCTAGGTTTTATACAAATCAGATTTGGGACAAATACGGACCCGTGTTTGGATTGGTACAATATCTGTAAAATTCACAAAATCTGAGCTGGAAGGGACCTCAGAAACCATCTAGGCCAATCTATAACTGAACAAACCCCCAGGATCCCTAGCATTCCCAAGGAGCTGGTTCTTCTACCACATCCCCAACAAAGAGTCATTTAGCCTGTGCTTGAATTGGTAGGAAACTTACCTGAGTGGCACAAGGAATGGAACACTGGGCCTGGAGTCAAGAAGACCTGAATTCAAATCCAGCCACAAACATTTACTAGCTGTGTGACCCTGGGCAAGTCACTTCACCTCTGTTTGCTTCAGTTTTCTCATCTGTAAAATGACAGTAACACCTACCTTCCAGGGTTGTTGTGAGGATAAATGAGATAACATTTGTAAAATGCTTATACAGTACCTGGTGCATAGTAGGTGCTTAACCAATATTTGTTTCCTTCCTTCCTTCCTTCTTTCCCTCCCTCCTTCCTTCTTTCCTTCTGTCTCCTGAATGGGCACAGTGTATTTCTGGATAGCTTTCATTGTCAGAAAAAAAAAAAAGTCTTTCTTACTGAGTTGAAATCTGCCTCTGTGGCTTCTACCCATTGGTCCAGGACCTTCACGCTGAGGCTAAGTAGCACATCTAATGAGAACCCTTCAAAGTCTTGAAGATGGCTGTCATGCTCCCGTCTCTTTTGCATTCCTCCTACCTTATTTCCCTTTCTCGAAACTAAATGTGCCCAGTTTATAGAGTCCCTGGAAAACTCTTCTCTAGAAGTGAGTGTTTGTCCATGTCCTTCCTAAAATTATGTTGTTGACGTGACCAGGCTTCCGATCAAGCAAGTCTCGTTGTGAATGCTGCTGTGTACGAGGAAGGAGACGTCACTCCCAATTGTCGGAAAGAAGGCTGATCATGATGCTGTTTACTGGCAGTGAGCAGCTTACTGAGTTGATTCAAGACTTCTTGAGACTATGGCATATGATTCTAGAAACTCCTAGAAGAGACATGTGAAGAGAGACTTGGATGGGAATCTAGCTCCCTAACATGTGTCCTATTTCCCCCAGAGCCTGCTAGAAGGCCAGCAGGCTTTGTTGAGTAAGATTGGCCCGTCTCTCTTGGTCTGACCTGTGATATTACCTCACTCCCTCTTGTGTCATTTTTTGTATTTTGTGATCTGGAGAATTCCAATTTCTGCTTGCAGTTTTGCTTAGGTAAATGAGTTTACTCACCATTCACTGTTTGTGATGTTCTTTTTTGTAATCAGCTTTTGGTGGAAAGGAGCTAAGCTGATAAGTGTAAGTTAAGGGCTGCCCGACCCCATAAAACCAATCAGGAAAGCATCTTTCTTTATCAACCTCTAAGCTCTAGACCAGAGATATTTGGGAGAGGCAGATATAATTCTAGCCCAACATGTCCTTCCAAGACTAGAATTAGTCCGCTGGTAGTCTAGGCAGGGCCCCTGGCTTTCTGCCTCTCTGCAGAAGCAAACAAGACCTCAGGTCGTAGCTGTCCATGCCACCCACCAGCCACAGCTATATTTTTAGGCAACCCATGTGGACGTATATCTTACTCCAATAACTGAAAATAATAAGATATGGTCAAATCAGGGCAGAGTATTGTCAGAAGACTGAAACCTCTCTCATTCTGGGCAAGAGAGCCTAAGATCATAGGGCTCCCTTCATGGGCCACCCCAAAGTAGAAATGTGCTCTCTGCCCTTTTCCCAAGACATATCACCTAAACTTCACTCTCTTTTATAATTCACTGTTTATTTGTGTATACTGTTAGAAGCAGCTTGATAGTGTAGTAGATAGAGAGCTAGGTGTGGAGTCAGGGAGACCTGAGTTCAAATCCTGCCTCAGACACTTACTAGCTGTGTGACCCTGGGCAAGTCACTGCACCTCCGTCTGCCTCAGTTTCCTCAGCTGTAAAATGGGGATAATAATAGCACCTGTCTCACAGGACTGTTGTGAGGATCACAACAATCACAAGTGAGATATTTATAAAGCCTTCCTATGTCCTTCCTTCACTTACAAAATAATAAACTTAGACTGAATTAGTTATCCCTTCCTCATCACAACTTTCCCCATCACATTTTTCCTATATCGCAGGTCGGCATAAGAAATTAAACAGGAATTTGGGGGGAGTTTTGCAGAAGCCGCAGATGACACGCAAAGGTCAGCAGATGACACAGAGCCTATGACCAAATGCTTAATCCAAATTTGACAACAAGGTACTGTAAACACCCCATAAAAGAAAAAGAAAAAAAAAACAGACTTCTGTGGTACGAAGAGAAGGGCCAAAAATTTTTACTAGAATTTTCCAGATGAGGAAGTAGGGGAGAGGGGGACCACACCCTCTCCCAAAGTAGATGTTCTTCTCCTCTTAGATTTAGAAAGCTGCCTGGGATACTGAGAGAGTAAGTGGCTTGTTTCCCTTCACCAGAGGCTGCTAGTTGCCAGAGGCAAGATTTGAACCCAGGTCTTTCTGACTCCATAGCTACCTCTGAAATTTCTAATTTCACACACAACTCTCCCTGGAAATTATCATTATTTACATCTTAGGTCGATGTCATTTGGCTCCCTCCAACTCCAACATTCTATGATTCAAAGAGTCCAACCTGCCAATTTTACAGATGAGGAAACTGAGCCTCTACATGGTGACTTGTCTGGGGTCACACAACTAACTGGTTTCAGAGACGGAGTTTGTGTGCAGGTAACTGATTCATCTGCTTGGTCTGTTTTCTTTAAAGCCTTGTCTAGACAAGTCATAGAGTGAGGTGAGGCAAAGGGACAACTCTGATCCTACACTGATACCCCAAAGAGACTAACAATGCTGCCACTTGGTCTATAACCCAAAGACATGAAAGAAAGAGCGAGATGACCCATATGTACAATATTTATGGCAGTTCTTTTCATGCTGGCAAAGAATTGGAACTTGAGGAAATTGCCCATCAATTGGGGAAAGGCTGAACAAATTATGATATATAAATGTACAGAATAATATTGTGTTATAAGTAATGATGAAGGGAATGGTTTTAGGGAAAGCCAGGAAGACTTGTATAAAGTAATACAAAACGAAGTGAGCCAGAACCAGAACGATTTGTACAGTAAAAGCAATATTGTAAAGATAATGAACTTTTAAAAAACTTAGGCAAAGCAATGATCAAAGCAATGACCCAGCTTTTTGGTCAGAAGAGTACCAGAAGATATGAGTATCTCTTAGATAGAGTGTTGTTTGTATGTTTCAATAAACCATTCATATCTCATTTTTTAAAAAGCCCTGTATACACATTGCAATATTTCTTTTTACATACCTGTCAACAAATATCACAGGGTCACCAAACTCAAAAGCATCACCTATAGCACCACAAAAGCCCTGGATGGCTATTTGGGGGACCTGAAATTGCTAAGTACGTTCTTCCCCGAGTGCTGCTGCTATCTGCCCTCCAACACCAGCAACTCTAAGAAATAGGGTTAATTTTTTTTTTAATTGTAAGGCAACATGTGGGTGTCAGGCAATGCCTCTGGCAAAGAACTGTGTCTGCTGCTACCCCCACATTTAACTGTACAGCCAAACCAGGTGTTTGCAATTACCATTACCGACAAGTCTCCGGGCCAAGTAAAGGTCCCAACTGGTCCTGACCAGGGTTAGACGTGTAGCCAGGAAGCTAAGGCGGAGCCAGTGAACTATGTCCATACTGAAAGCTCTCTTCTGCTGCTGGTCTTTGCCCTGCCTTCCTGTCCTGCCCAGCCCCTTGTTCCTTCAGGGTCTGTCACCTCTAACTTCAAATGCTTTAATTGCCATACTCAACTTATCTTGCATTTTTATGATTTTTTCTCCCTTCCCACTGAAAGAAAAAAGAAAACCATTGGAACAGATACAGTCAAGCAAAATAGATTCCCATCTTGGCAACAGTGACCTCATAATTGCCAAGTCCATAGTCTTTTCCCCAGTCCTCATTTCGCACTTGTCACCATTGACTACACTTACTTCCAACCCACAAACATAGGAGAGAGGCAGTGTGGTATAGTGGAGAGCAAGCTGGACTTGGAGTCAGGACCTGGGTTCAAATCCTGATATGCTACTTATTACTTCAATGATCTTGGGCAGGTGTCTTGATCTCAATTCCAAAGCTGTAAAATGAAGGTGTTGTATAGATGGCCTGTAAGGTCCTTTCTGTCTCTCGACCTATGATCCAGTGACCCTTCTGGCCTCTATATTTGGTCTGTTTTCTATACATTCTCTTTTGCTGACTTTTTGTATTCCCTTGCATTCAATTATCACTTCAATGCGGATTTTTTCCAAATCTATCTCTAACTTCAGTCTTTCCCCCTGAGCATCTCCAGCACCTGCTGGACATCACCTGAGTTTTCCTCTTTGAACCTCAAACTCAACCTGTCCAAGACTGAACTCATCCTCAACCCTCAATTTCCTGATTTCTGTTGGAAATATTCTCACAGTCACCTAGGCTTAAAACCCTGGAGTCATCTTTTGAGCCGTCCCTCTTCTTGCCCACGCAGCCATATCTAATCAGTCAGCAGTGTTTTGATTCTACTTCTACAATATGTCTCACGAGGTCCCCTCCTCTCCACTCACACTACCACCATCTTGGTTGAGTTCCTTGTCCTCTCTTATCTGGACCTTGGTGGTTGTTCCTCCTGCCTCCCATATCTCCCCTCTCCAAACCATCCTTCACTCAGCTATCAAAATAAGGTTCCTGATATACAAGTCTGGGTATGGCACCTCTCACCTCAGAACTTTCCATGGCTTCTTATTGCCTATAGGATCAAATGCAAACTCCTTCGCCAAGTCCAGCATCTAGTTCCAAACTAACTTTCAAATCAGTTAAAGTCCCTACTATGCACAAGGGCTTTGTGCCTTTCTAGCCAAATTCCATATCACTCCATTTCAAATGCTCTGGGTTCTGGCCCAGATGGTTTCCTGAACTCAAGGTGTTGTGTTCTGTCTCCATGCTCTGGTGTGCAATCCCCCATGCCCTTAACACAGTGCTGCCTGGTCTCTGCTTGTTGAAATCCTTCTGTTCATTCATGGCTCAGCTCTGGTAACTCTTCATCTACAAAAGCCTCACTTGTCCTCCCAGATGTAAGCATTCTCTCCTTCCTCACCTTTTCCTAGAGCACCTTTTCTTGAGATCTCTGCTTTGCCATTGATTATTTGTGCACATATAAATTCCTGGAGGGGAAAAACTGATTTCTCTTGTCAGTTTTTGTATCCACAGACCCTAGCATACCTTGCACATAGTAGGTGCTTAAAAAAATGAATTGAATTATCCATCTGTTTGTTCATCACTACCCAGATCTTTAGGTTCCATGTAGACCCTGCTTGTCCTGTCTTCTATCCCACTGCCTGCCTCCTGCTGCCCATACAAAAATGTGAGTCCTTATTGTGAAGGGCTTTTGTTCCCCTTTACCCTGTAGAAACCAGTGTCAGCCAATAAATATTTATTAAGCACCTACTATGTGCTGGAGATACAAAGAAAAGCAAAAGACACTCCTTGCTAGCAAAAAGCTACTGATCTAATAAGGGAGGCAATACATAAACAACTATACAAAGAAGATCTAGGCAGGAAAATTGGAGATATGTTCAGAAGGAGGGAATCAGGAAAAACTTCTTGCAGAAGGTGGAATTTTAGCTGGGACTTGAAGGAAGCTGGAGAAGCCAGGAGATGTAGATGAGGAGGGAGAGAGTTCCAGGGGTAAGAGACAATCAGTGAAAACATTCAAACTGGGGACATGGAGTGGCCTGGGTGAGGAACGGCAACGAGTCTAGTTTCATTGGGTCATAGGGCATATGAAAGATGTAAGGTTTACAGAAACACCTTGGAAAAGTAGGAAGGGGCCAAGCTATGGAGGGCTTTCATAGCCAAAGGAGGCAATAGGAAACCACTGAAATGATTGAATGAAAGCAAAGGTGAAGCAAAAGGGGAGAGGGTATCCCGCTAGATGGAAATTAAGGAAATGCTTAGAGGGAATCTTCCAATGATGTAAGAGGGAAGTAGATTTCTAGCAGAAATGAGTATTATAGAAAGCAGTGTGGTAGGAAGGGAGTTGGGACCCCCTGCTGCTTGTGACCTGACATGACCTGTAGATTGCCACAGCAAAGTAATGTCTAATATTCCCATTGGTCAGAATCATGGCAGGACTCCAACAGGCAGAGGCTTCTTTGCAAGTGGGAATTTTGCCAAGAACCTGTCTTTTTCAGTACTCCAATGAGCAGTGAGTGCCCTGAGACCATAAAAGGTCACTTCTGGCTTGTGCATAATAAAGGTTAGAATTTTAAGGTTCGTAAAATGTTACCTCGTTTGGTCCTCACAGCTACCTTGTGATGGCAGTGCTACTATTTTCATTTTACAACTAAGTAAACTGGGGCAGAGAAAGTTCAAGTGACTTGTCCAGGGTCACATGGCTAGTCGTGCCTGTAATGGAATTTGAACTCAGAGCTTCTTTTAACCACTGTGCAACCTTACTGCCACCTTGCCTTCATTTGTATGGCATTTAACTTTTTTCTAAGTTATTTGGCTGGAAAGTTCCTACTTTGATTCCCAGCTTTGGAGTCTTCCAAAAGATTCCAGAAATGTAGTCTGCCAACCTACTCACACTGATTTCCATAAGACTTAGTCCTGGTTTCTACCAGAATTCTCTGGTTCAGTCTTACTTAACTAGAAAGCAAGTTTTTCTAGCATTACCATAGCTATAGGAGGTAGACTTTTTACAAGGTGACATTTAGCAATCAACTGAAATAATAATGTCTCACATTTACAAAGAATTTTAAGGTTGGCAAAGCTCACCTCATAACCCTATAAAGTAAGTAGCAAAAGCATTAATTATTCCCATTTTACAAGTGAAGAAACTGAGGGTCTGAGATATTAAGACATTGACAGGCTTGTGATCTCACAGCTAGTAAGGTCAAGGTTTGGGATTCTCATTAAGTGTAGCCATTTAGCTGCTACTCCTCACAGTAGACATTAGCCCTATTGATCAGCTATCAACTATCAAGAACTATAAACAATGAACTATCAACTATCAATCAATCAACAAATATTAATTACAGCCTATTGTGTGCCTGGCACTGTGTTAGGTCCTAGGGAAATAAGTACAAAGAATGAGAAAAGTGACTATTCATCAGAAACCTATATTCTAATAGGGACAACAAGTACATATGAAAATATGTACAACATAAATATCAAGTTAATAAACACATAGATGCATAATGTAATTATATACAAGGTCCTATGGGAGAGAGAGAACTACCAGTTGGCAGGCAATCAAGAAAGACTACATCTAGAAGATGGTGTATAAGCTGTATTTTAAAGGAAGAAAACGACGAGGTGGAAGGAATTTAATGAGAGAGTTTATTTCAGGCACAGGAACTTGGGGATGGGGAGTGCAAAGTCATGGAGTTGAGAGACAGGGTGATAGAGTGGCATTATTCTACACGCTTGTATACCATAGACTCTGAATTTACTCAGGGGTCCTTGGCAACAAGAATCTCTGGACATGGCAGTTAATAATTGAAGGAAGAGAGCTCTTCCAGATCTGGAAGAACTGACCAAAATTGCATCCAAATTCCACTTAAGCTGAAAGTACTCTTAAAACTGATGCTGCATTCTTGAGCGCTGACCTGAATAGAAGAATAACTGGGCCTTGAACCGGGCATATGGAAAGCCATACTTCCTGACTCCGGCCACATGTGCTGTCTCCGAGATCTCCCTGGCTGCTTTCTGTTGGCTTCTTATGACTCAGTATTCTTCCACCTTTAAGATGATAAAGCATCTCTTATGGGCCACTGAGCAGGCACAACTAATGTCTCAGTAGACCTTTCAAAAGGGAGTGACCCTACCCTGGTGCTCTCTTCTCTTTAATCTGGTACGGCAAGTTCCCTCTTTCACTGGACTTCCCACGAAAGGGATGGGGAGATGGGCAATGCTCTTTTTCTCACTCCTTTCCAAAGGCAACTAACCTAGGACAATAGCTCGGTATTTGACAAAAACTACTGGGAAATGGGGAAGGTAGGTGGCGCAGTGGATAGAGTACCGGCCCTGGAGTCAGGAGGATCTGAGTTCAAATCTGGCCTCAGACCACATAACACTCACTAGCTGTGTGATTCAGGGCAAGTCACTTAACCCCAAATGTCTCAACCAAAAGAAAAAAAAACTGCTGGAAAAACTAGGAAGCAGCTTCGCCCAAACTAGGTATATAGCAGCATCTCACACCCTATACCAAGAGAAGATCAAAATGAGTACATGACTTAGAAATAAAGGGTGATACCATAAATTAGGAAGTATGGAATAGTTTACCTGTGAGATCTATGGATAAGGGATGAATTTATGACCAAAAAAGAGATAGAGAACATTATGAAATGCAAAATGGATAATTTTGATTACATTAAATTGAAAAGTTTTTGCACAAAGCCAATGCAACCAAGATTAGGAGGGAAGCAGAAAACTGGGAAAGAATTTTTACAACCAATTCTCTGATAAGGGCCTCATTTCTAAAATACATAGAGAACTAAGTCGAATTTATAAAAATTAGTCATTCCCCCAACTGATAAATGGTCAAAGGGTATGAACACTTAGCAGTTGTCAAATGAAGAAATCAAAGCTGTCTATAGTCATGTAAAAAAAAAGTCTCTACATCACTATTGATTAGAGAAATGCAAATTAAAACAACTTTAAGGTACCACTTCACACCTATCAGATTGGCTAATATGACAGAAAAGGAAAATGACAAATGTTGGAGGGGATGTGGGAAAATTTGAAAACTAATACACTGTTGGTGGAGTTGTGAACTGATCCAACTATTCTGGAGCTATTTGAAACTATGCTCAAAGGACTATAAAATTGTGCATACTCTTTGATCCAGCAATAGCACTACTAGGTCTGTATCCTAAAGAGATTAAGAAGAAAAGAGAAAGACCTATATACACAAAAATATTTATAGCATCTCTTTTTGTGTTGGCTAAGAATTAGAAATCAAGGGGATGCCAATCAATTGGGGAATGACTGAACAAGTTGTGGTATATGATTGTGATGGAATATTACTGTGCTATAAGAAATGATGAGCAGGCAGATTTCAGAAAAACCTGGAAAGACTCACATGAACTGATGCAAAGTGAAGTGAGCAGAACCAAGAGAGTACTGTATATAGTAATAGCAATAATTTATGATGATCAACTGCGAATGACTTAGCTATTCTCCGCGATGTAAAGACCTAAGACAATTCTGAAGGACTCATGATGAAAAATGCTATCTATCTCCAAAGAAAGAACTGATGGAGTCTGAATGCAGATCAAAGTATACTATTTTTTTTACTTTCTCTATGGTGTGTTTTTGTCTGTGTTTTCTTTCAGAGCATGACTAATATAGAAATATGTTTTGCATGACTGCACATGGATAATCTATATCAAATGGCCTATCTCCTCATTGAGGGGAGAGGGGAAGGAGGGAGAGAATTCAAAATTTTAAAAAACATGTTAAAAAAATTTTTTGCTTGTAATTGGAAAAAATAAAATAATTAATTTAGGGGGAAAAGAGGTAGCCAACCATTCCTACATGGTAGTTAGAGCAGGAAGATTCAACCAAGTGGGTCTGAGCCTGAATCCTGTTCTGGCTTTGTGTTTCCTTTCCTAAATTGGTGACTGAACATCATTCTCAAAATGGGTATATCCAGGCTTAGCAAGATCTTTTGATTTGGAAAGGTCTTGAGTCTATTAGATTGAGATGACAGGCAGTAAGAGAAGTTTGTCAAAGAAAATGACCTCCAGCAGAAGGATGGGGCAAATCCCTGACCTGTATTGACAGAAGACATAGACTGGGAATTGTTTGGATGAGAATTGAGGTGAAATATAGAATGCTTATTCAACAGTTCCATAAACTGTTTCATGCTCCAATGTTTCTAACTCAACCTCCTGGCAGATTTTAACAGTGGTTAGGTTATTGTTTGTTTGTCTTGTCATTTTATACTTTTAGCATTTCTTTTATGTGTGGAAGATAAATACCTGTCCTATACCTGATTTATATTGTACAGCAAGTCTTTTTCTATGCCCTCTCTTTGGGAAGAAACAAAATGAGACCAAAAATCTAAACTTTGAGTATACGTACTTAAACTCAGGGCACTTGAGTTGACTTCATAGGAGCTGAAGAATGTGAGAAAAGGGGCTAATCCTTTTCATTAGATATCAGGTTCCCCCAGGATTGAAACCAGTGTAGACCATGGGCATGGGTCCAGAGCAGCCTCTCTGAGAAGGGAGTAGTTACAGTATCCTAGATCTTTGTATCCAGCTGTAGTTCATATTGTTAGAATAGGCCGAGGCTAAGACTAAAGACTGGACCTATGACTTTATTACTATAGGGAGCTCCTAAAGAGGAAAATTCAAACCAGGTGGGCACCTTCTCTGCAAAGTAGTCCTAGGAAGTTGCCTAGAGCATTAAGACTTGCCCAGGGCAGGGCCTGAACCCAGCTCTTCCTAACTTTAAGCCTGGCTCTCTAGTCACCAAATGCTGCCTTTTTTTTGATTAGATTAAATTTTGTTAAATTAAATAAAGCTAAAAGGTCAATGTTTTCCTAGGATACTGGGTACCCTTTATTACACAATCTCAGGTATAGGAGTTTTTTTGCAGAACTGTCAAATTCTACCTTGTAAAGGCAAATCTGGTGTTGTAAAAGAATTACATTCAACTGACCAATATTAATTAGCATCTTTCCTGATCATCTAATAAATGTCTTATTCTAAGCTCCAAGAAGCAGCTTGTGGGGAGAAGATGAATTCTGTGGTTGAGGAAATGTCCCAAAGTATCATCATTGTCATCATCAAAGTCAATGAATCCCTTTGCATAATAATAATAATAGTAATAATAACTAGTATTTATAGAGCATTTACTCTGTGCCGGATGCTGTAAGCTCTTAAAAAAATATTGCCTCATTTGATCTTTGCAACAACCCTGGGAGGAAGGCACTATCATTGTCCCCATTTTACAGATGGATAAACTGAGGCAAACAGGTGAAGTGACTTGCCCAGGGTCACACAGCTAGTAAGTGTCTGAAGCTGGATTTGAACTAAAGTCTTCCTGACCCCAGGTCTGGTGCTTTAGTCACTATGCCAACAGTTAAGGAAACTATTTCTAAAGAGTGTGACATATATGTTAAGGCCCTTTTCACCCACTGTTACTTTCTAGGTGTCAGGGACAACCCCACAGAGCTTCTGTTTGAAAGAGGAACTATGATATTCGTGAAGTGTGTGGCTACAAGATTGTCAGAAAAGACAACATGTCCCTAAATGGAGGGTTCCTGCCCCAGTCAGTACATTGCTTAGGATGTACCACTGAGCAGCAGGGACTGAGAGATAGAGGATTGAGCACTAGATTCAGTTCAGGAAGACCTGAGTTTGAATCCTGCCTGTGTGATTCTGGACAAGTCATTTAACCTCTATTTGTCTCAAATTCCTCAACTGTAAAATGGGGATGATAATCACACCTACCTTCAGAGATACTGTGCATATCATATGATATCTGCGTAAAGTGCTTTGCAAACCATAAAGTGCTATGTGAACGCTATTATTCATACTTCAAAGATCAGCGATTGTCATCAGTGTCCCCTCCATAGGTACAGATCAAAACCCTCTCCATACCTTAGACCATCCTGAATTGCTGCTGAGGCTGAAAAAAGATGAATCATCCATTGGCTAGACTTGCAATGAGGAGCATCTCTGAACACAAGCAGGTCCTTAGATGACAGACATGTCTGTAGACAGGTCACCAGTTCTTTCCATCTTGCAAAAACCTGCCAGAGCTTGTATTCTTCTGGCACAGTCTTTGAAAACTCAGGATCACATCCATACCACATAAATCAATGGATCTTAATCTGTGGTCCATCACCCTGATTTTTTAAAAAAAAAATATCTTGACAACTATTTCAGTATAACTGGTTTTCTTTGTAATACTATGTATTTTACTTTTTATGCATTTAAAAACTTTATTCTGGCTTCACCAGATATTCCTCTCCAGGCTCCATTCCTGACTCCTTGGATTGTTTCCACCATGGCACAGCAGCCTCCTCACTTTTGGAAGTAGACTCTGCCCCTTTGGCCCCTTCCACTGATTGGTCAGCTTCTCCCAGAATTCTGTTTGGAGAAAAGTGCCCAGACCAGCTATGCCTTCATTTCTCTCCAGGTGCCACTCGTGACTTTCCCAACTTTCTCTACCATGCCCCCACATGCCATGGCATATAGTAAGCGCTTTAAGAAATGCTTGTTGAGGGGCAGCTAGGTGGGGCAGTGGATAGAGCACCGGCCCTGGAGTCAGGAGGACCTGAGTTCAAATCCAGCCTCAGACACTCACTAGCTGGGTGACTCTGAGCAAGTCACTTAACCCCAACTGCCTCACCAAAATAAAAAAGGATATATTTCTACACTAAGCTGTGTGTATATATGTATGTATTCAGCTGTCTTTGGGGCAGCTAGGTGGCACAGTGGATAGAGCTCCAGCCTTGGAGTCAGGAGGACCTGAGTTTAAATCTGGTCTCAGACACTTGACACTTGCTAGTTGTGTGACCCTGGGCAAGTCACTTAACCCTGATTGCCTCACCAAAAAGCAGAAAAAAAGAAATGCTTATTGACATCAAAATAATAGCAACAACAACTAGCATTTATATAGCATTTACTATGTGCCTGGCGCTGTGCTAAGTACTTTACAATCATCTCATTTGTCTTGATTTGACCAGATTGTCAAAACAGTCCATAACACAAAAAAAGTGAAGGGCCCCTGCCTCAGAGTGACATTTAACAAATATTTTAAATAGGAATTAATTGAAAACTAGATCACCTGAACCTATCACACAAGGAGGGAGGGGAAGGCCAAGGAAAGAGGAAATCACAGGTTTTCCAGGAGATGGGTGGGTCACAGGAACTCCAAGTATAAACTTCCTTTGCTCTTGCCAGAGTTTTGGTTGTTTTTTTGTTGTTGTTTTTTTTTTTTTTTGCCAGACATTTGCCATCATCCAAGGAATCAAGATGAGAAAGTCGCTGCTTTGCTTCCTAATCTAATGACACCAAACTCCCTTGAGAGGCCAGACCTTGCTTCAGCTCTAGTGAGCCAGAGCAAATTCCCAGCTAACCCACTGATGTCTTTCAGTCGGTCAATCAACAGACACTTATTAAAGGTTTCCTTCGTGTCAGGAACTGTGCTAACAGCTGGGGATACAAAGAAAGGCAAAAATACAATCCTTGCTGTCAAGGAGATCACGTTCTAATGGGGGAGACAACGTGCAAACAAACAAACAAACAAAAAGCAGACATACAAAGTGCATCCAGAGTAGCTTGAAGGGGATATCAGGTGGAAGTCACCATCAATGGGGGGGGACCAGAAACAGCCCCCTGCAGAAGGCAGGGTTTGAGCTGAGGCTTGAAAGAAGCCAGGAGAGGAGGTGAAGGGGGACAGTCTTCTAGGTATGGAGGCACAATTAATACAGAAGGATAGAAGCGAGATAGCCATGTCATGTAGTAGGAACAGCAAGAGGACTGATGTCAGTGGATTATAGCGTGAGTGGAGGGGGTTTAGATGAGAGAAGACTGGAAAGGTAGGAAGAGATCAGGCAGTGAAGGGCTTTAAAAGCCAAACAGAGGATTTTCTATTCCCAGCCATGACAGCCTGGGGGAGCAACAGAAAAGACCTTGTTTTGGAGTAAGGGAAGTATCTCTAGAAAAGGAAATCATAGCACCAGACCAGTCAAAGCAGAAAGGGATTCTAGAGATAAATAAACATTGTGTTTAGCCCCCTTATATTATAGAGCAGAGGCTGTGGGGGAAGTCACTTGTCCAAGGTCATACAGATAATAAGCCTAGATTGACTTCATGTCTTCTGACTTCAAATCTGATGGTGATTTCGTAGTGGGTCAGTACAAAAGATATTCCTCCTGGGAAGAGAGGAACAAAGAACTGAAGATGTTTCCAGAAGAGGGGATAAACATGAACGGAGTGGGGGAAACACACAAATAAGTGAGAAGAGACTCAGACAGCAGAGACAGAGAGAGGTGGAGGTATGGCCTCTCCTCTCTTCCAAAAGTTGAGAAGAGCCGGGGGAGGGAAGAGCAGGAAACCAGAAGCAAATCTTAATTTCCCAAAGCAGCAGGGAATCATAAATATTGCGTTCCTCCTTACATCAAAACCACTCTCAGTTTCTTTACTTCTTTTAGGAAGAAAATGGAATTCAATCATTTTTAGAATCGATCACTTTGGTGGGGGCATATTAAAGGGACAGAAGGGTCAGGACAGGCTTCATTTTGTTGAACTTGAACTTGGCTCTCCCTCCAGAACATTGTTCATTGTCTGGAAACAGCTGATCTGGCTTCTATTACTTTTCAGCAATTGTATATGGTTACTAGAAACAGATGTGCTGAGGTTTCTGGATAATTTTTAAGTCTATGTGCTCATATACACATGCACACCCACACCCACAAGCCAACAGGTCTTGCTCAGCCTCAGTCGGTGCCAGGAGAAGCTAAGGAAGACTAAGGAGCAGTTAATAGATAGCATAAATGGGTAGCTAATGGAGTGGTGGGATACATTAGGAAAGAGGAAGAGATCAGGCAAAGAGGAGATTGACAAATAAACATCACAGGATCTGGGGAGAAGAATCAAAGAAATGATCCATGGTTCTTTTCCAATGTGGAGCGTAGGATAGGATCATGCCTTGATGTATTATTTGTGCTGAGGTTAAAATAGACACTACTCAGTTGTTGTTTTCATCTCAGACATTGTTCATTGTTTGTTGAATGAATAAATGAATGAATGAATGAATGAATGAAAGAGTGAGTGAGTGAATAAATGAATGTTCACAAAAGGAGGCAATGAATTATAAGGGCAAGGAGAAAGAGCCAAACTGAATCTATCCATAATGCAATTAAACTTCTCCAAATGGCTAGAAAATTATAGGTTCATTTGTTGGGGGGGGGGGTGTTTCTTTCCTAGCAGAACTCGTCTGACAAGGTCTCTCTCATCCCTTTGTCCCCTTCTCTCTTTAAATAATCATTCTTCTTCATGCAAATATAGGTGGAAAGGGGAGAACAGTGAAAGGTTAAAATGGAAGCAGGCTATCTTTCAACGACATGGTAATTTTGCTGCTTGGCGCAGGGCCAAATGCTCACTGCAGCCACTAGCTGCCATTCCAACATGAGTGAAAGGATCTTTAATAAGAGTGTAAATAAAAGCCAGGCTGAGAAATGAGTTTTCCATCCCAGCAATCACTGGCCTAACCTCTGCTGTAAATAGTCTCTCAGAGCAGCGCAGATGGAGTACGGGCACCTGAGGATCAAGGCAATCTTGGAGCCGTGCAATTTAAACAGCTGGGACCAATTGAAACATGAATTATCTGGGGTAGGCTGAGGAATTCCATCTAGCGTATTATGTAAAGACAAATAACTTGGTTCTTATTCCCCTCCCCCACCCTCCCCATCCCACTTTCACCCTGCCAGAAAGAGGAGGAGGGGAAGGTAAAAGTGTTCTCCTCCCCTCTTCTTTTTGGACTTGAGCTGGTACAAGGTATTCTATCTCTAGCTGTTGTCATGATCCAAACCTGAATTTCCTCAAGAGGGGCCATAAGGACAGGCCCCCTAATTTATGGTCATTGATTTCATAGCTGGAGAGTGATTTATCTGACCGTGGCAGAGATAGCAGAGGCCGCCAGAAGAATGGTTGGTCATTGGAGACTTTGTGCATTTCTGATTGGCCTTGTTAATTTAGAACAGTGGTTCTGGCTCCCACTCCAAGACTATCTCCAGCAGGGTTTCTCGACTGAGACAGTGAGATCAACTTGGCAACTGCTCTCTGTTGAAGAGGGAGTTTGGGGCTGGGAGAGGTTTAGATTTTGCTGAAATTCTCAAGCAAGGGTTCTTAAGCTAGGACCCATGAAACTTGTTTTGCTATAACTATGTTTTAATATAACTGATTGATAATATAATTGATTATATTCATTATATATCAATATAATTGATAATATAATTGGTTTCCTTTGTAATCCCATATATTATAGTTGATTCATTTAAAAATACTATCCTGAGGCATTTACAGGCTCCACAGACTGCCAGAAAAGTTCATGCTACAAAAAAGGTTGAGAACCCCTTCTCTAAATTAATAACTAATTGCCTAAGTTATGGGGTAGAGAAAATGGGAAAACATCCTCATTAAAGTCAGTTTGGTTTAAAGTCAGGTGAACATCATTCAGTGGACAGACTCCTGGGCTTCTCTTTCTATTTTTGCAGACCAAAGATATTGGTGCCTTAGGATGGCAAGCACAGGAAGGTTTTCTGCAAACAACAATAGCAATAATGTTACCTAGAAGGGAAAGAAGGTTTCGGGATGCAGAGGGTCCTTGTAAGTTACAGCGATTTATATGGGAAAAGGCCTTCTGCATGTCTCCAGTTCTCTCCATTCCAGCCTTCCCAGTCACAATAGAGAGTATAAATCATTTGGCAAATATACCAATACACCACATTTCAAGAGGTCATTGCTTTTGGTTTCTATAGTGCCTGTCATTTTAATATCACTACTGAGTGATGGGACTAGGTTGGATAAAAAAAGGAAAAAGGAATGAGGGGTGGGGAGGGGATAATTTACAGCATTCAGTGGAAAACACTTTCCCAAATTATGTATGTATATAGTACTGGTGTTCATCTATAAATAGTGTCTATCTCTGTTTTTATATATGTTTCTCTGTGTGTATAGCTTTCTCAAATATAGTTGTTTGGCTGCTGGGCAATATCCAAATAGAAACCCCATCAACTTATTTCTCAGGAAGAACAAAAGCAGAGTGTGTGTGTGAGAGAGAGAGAGAGACAGAGACAGAGACAGAGAGAGGAGAGAGAGAGACAGAGAGAGGGAAGGGAAAAAAAAAGAGGAGGAAAGGGAGAAAAAGAGGAGAGAGGAGAGAAAGAGAGGGTGTTTGTGTATGAGAGGGATATATATCTATAGATATATGCATATATATCTATAGATATATATATACACAAAGAGGAGAAGAGAAAGGGAGAAGAGAAGGGAGAAAAAAGAGAAAAGTGAAGGGAAGGGAGAAAAAGAAAGAGGAAAGAGAAAAAGGGGGAAAGAGAGAAAAAGGAGGCGAGAGAGGAGAAAGAGAAGAGAGAGGAGAGAGAGAGGAGAAACAGAAGAGAGAGATTGGGGGTGGGGGAAATGGAGAGCGAGGGGGCAGGTTGGTGTCACACACAGAGAAGCACTATCATTTCTTTTATTTATAGCTCTAACCAGAAAAATAGACTGGGAGCAGCTGAGTACCAATTTATTTTGCTGCCTGAACTGATGAGTGCTTGGCTTAAATGTCATTGAGTTGGAAGGTTGCGCATTTCATTCACTGCCAGGTTAGACCCAGCTTTGAAGCAAGTCTAGGAACTGATCAGTAATTGTTCTGCCGCCTTAGCAAGGTGGGAAAGAGCAATCGTGCTGTGGAGAATTGGCTCGGTAGGGGATGAGTGCCACCTGTCATCATAAACTATTCCCATCAAACTCAACCTGAACACAAACTAAGGTGGCCCATTTATTCCCACTCCAAGGGCAAAGTGGTGCAAGAGGTAAATTTTGCCTCTTAGAACAATAAAGTGATAGGAAAACCAGAAGTTGCTGGCCCTTTAGATTCTCCCTAGAAGCTACTATAAGTTGCTCTGTAACATCTGAAGGGCTCCCTGGGTGCGTGTGGTCAAGTTAGTGGTCTATATCTTACATGAAACTAAATGTTTACAAGGTGCCAGGGAGTTTGCTTCCTCAAAAAATCGGTTAAAAGAATGTGTCTCCTGTGAAGATTTTTAAAATGAGAAAATAATGAAAAACTCAAGGAACACCCAGTAGATATTTCTTTTAAGTATTTTTGCCTCTTTTTAAAAAATCTATAGTGGTTGAAACAAACTGGAAAAATCAATGTTAGAAGACAAAAAACATAGGTTTGTAGTATTTAGAGCTGGACAGAGCACTAAGAGATCATCTAATTTAACCTCCTTATTTGATAGATTAAGAAAAAGAGGCCCAGCAAAGTTAAACAACTTTCCCAAGGTTGTATAGCTAGTAAATAGCAGAGTGAGGCTTCCAACCAAGGTCTTCTGATGAAATCCTATTGTATGAGCAAACCCAAAAGATGTCAATAATTTTTTTTTAAATCCTGTTGCAAATTTTATCTTTGAATAATCACAACTCACTAGTCTTATTCATGACTGGTCCCAATATGAAATCTGTACTGCTACAATATACCATTTTATAAATTAAACAAATTTTTCCCACTTGGCATTTTATATGTTTTCCCTAAGGAAGTCCTGGTACCTAACAGATAACATTGCCTGAGCTGGCACATGATCTTCGTAATACTAGCCAGCGTTTTTATAGCACTTTAAGATTTGCAAATTTAAAATTATTATCTCATTTGATCCTCACAGTGACCCAGGAAGGCAAGTGCTATCGTTATCCTCATTTTACAGATGGGGAAACTGAGGAGACAGAGGTTGTGACTTGCCCAGGGTTACATAACTAGAAGTTTCTGAGGCCAGATTTGCATTCCAGTCTTCCTGACTCCAGGTTCAGGGCTTTATACACTGTGCCACCTAATCTTCCCTTCTCTTCTTTCAAGTGGAAACTAGACAGTACAACCAGGGTGACCTTGGCAATTTACCTAACCTACCTGAGCCTATGGGCAGCTAAGTGGCATAGCGGATAGAGTGCTGGCCCTAGAGTCAGGAAAACCTGAGTTCAAATCCAGCCTCAGACACTTCTTAGCTGTATGACCCCAAATAGGGTCACAGAGAATTGGACATGACTGAAACAACTCAACAACAACCTCCAGAGCCTAAGTTTCATCATCTATTTTTTATAATCATATTAAACATATTTCCACATTAGTCATGTTGTGAAAAAAAATCAGAACAAAAGGGAAAACCACAAGAAAGAAAAAAATAGTGTGCTTTGACCTGCATTCAGGCTCCATAGTTGTTTCTCTGGATGTGGATACCATTTTCCATCATGAGTTTTTTGAATCATTGTATCGCTGAGAAGAGCTAAGTCTATCAGAGTTGGTCATAGCATCATGTTACTGTGTACAATGTTCTCCTGGTTCTGCTCGCTTCACTCAGTATCCGTTCATGTAAGTCTTTCCAGGTTTTTCTGAAATCTGCTTGCTCATCATTTCTTATAGATAAGTTTCATCATCTATAAAATGAGAGGGTTAGACTAGTTGTATACTGACAAAATACTTGAAGCTCGGATAGCCTCACATTGGGAACCCACCTTGCAAACTGAGGGAGTACTTTAAAGGCTCAAGGTGCTACACTATAAAATACATACAAAACAGTAGAAAATATAATTGTTCTGCTATATGACAAAAACACAAATGAGAAGGATGATTTCATTTTGCTTAATAATACTTTTTAAAATAGGCTTAAAAAGTACAATTATAGCAGATTAACATTATGAGATAAAATTTTGCAAGCCTCAGATTCACCTTTGCAATCGATGAGTCCAAGTTTCATCTCAGTTGTCTTTGCATGGTGAAGTTGCTAATGAACAGGGAAATGATGGAGAAGAGGCAAGGCTGAAGGAAGCAGCAAGGGGCCAGGATAGTCACAAGCACTCTCAAAATCTGACTACTGTTCAGAAGCTGGATGAAGACAATAGTCCTAAATCAATTGTTCCATTATTGAGGCCTGGCATTTGAGAGGTTTGGGACCCAGCTCCCTTGATTATCGGTCACTCTCTGACTAGGAAGTTAAGTTTGTCCCTTGGTTTCCTGATTAGTAACTTACCCAGAATCCCATAGTGATTCAGCAGGACGAAGGTCACAACTCTCAGCCTCAGGGACTCTAGGCTACTCCTCTCCCTTCAGAACCACATCATTTCTTCCTGAGCAGAGCATTATACTACTCAGTCAGTTAAGAAGCAAGGAAGAAAGAAAGAAAGAAAGAAAGAAAGAAAGAAAGAAAGAAAGAAAGAAA